>NC_056524.1:5346306-5369887 GCF_019175285.1 Sceloporus undulatus
ATTTAATAACATATAAATAATAAATAATATATAAATCAATAATAAATTTTAAATTTATTAATAAATTTTATACTATTAAAATTAAAATAGTAATGTATATTCTTTGTAATCATAGCCTTTAAAAAGCTTTGAGTGAGAAATGCCGGTGGCATCTCCTGCCAATGGATGCCAACTCTGCAGTGAAATATGAGAGCAGGGCTCCGATGAAAAGGCACCCAGAGACTGCGAGGGCTTGTTGTGTAATTTCATTGACTGGCAGTGCCGGGTGCTCTGGCAAAAGTGGCAGCGTCCTCAGCTGAGGTCACTATTGTCCGTTTCCTCCATCAGAAGAGAATCTCCTGCGTGCCTTTACTGGAATTCATCTTTCCCATGCGTCAAATTTATCCACGCTGCACAAACAAATCTTTACTCAGGACAGGAGGCCACTGTCAGGACAGAACATGGAGAAACAGAATGGTTCCCAATTGGCAAAAGGGTCAGACAAGGCTGCAGCCTCTCACCCTATCTGTTCAACTGGTATGCAGAACATATTATATGAAAAGCAGGCTTGGACACAGAAGAAGACCTTCCCTTTGACCTTCTGGACATGAACAGCTATAGGCTAGTCTTGTTGCTACCTTTCCTAA
Source organism: Sceloporus undulatus (assembly GCF_019175285.1). NCBI lineage: Eukaryota > Metazoa > Chordata > Lepidosauria > Squamata > Phrynosomatidae > Sceloporus > Sceloporus undulatus. The sequence goes on from NC_056524.1 coordinate 5,346,933, forward strand.
GTAAAGTGATGAGAGGGTGGTTGCTCTTCAACTCCAAGCTGTCTTGGAGGAAATTGATTATCTAGATCCATTTCAAACTGGCTTTAGGACAGGCTATGGAGTTGAGATTGCCATGGTTGCCTTGGCTGATGGCCTCCATCTGGGCATCGACAGGGGTAGTGTGACCCTATTGGTGTTACTGGATCGCTCACTAGCTTTTGATACAATAGATCATGACATCCTCTTGGATCGCCTAAAAAGGTTAGGAATTGGAGGCATTGCATTGCAATGGCTCCATTCCTTCCTCTTGGGCAGATTCCAAAGGGTGATGCTCAAGGACAATCACTTTCCAAGCAAAGGCACAATGAATGATTAGCCCATTTTGCAAATAAACCATATGATTAAAAAAGGGCAATTTCAATGAATATCAATTCATTACACATATCACTTAATATTTTTATTTATCATGAAATCACAAGAATGTTTTTAAAAATTACTTTGCTAAGCGGGACAAGTTTTAATACACCTGTAAGGTTTTCTTACTGTTTAATGCCATATTTTGCAATATATTTAGGGGTAGTCTTGTTGGCCATATAGCAAAGTACAACAACATCCAAAATCCACAAAACAGTGATACTGTTTTATATATTTTTTTCCCTCTCCTGTATGACTCTTAACATCTTTGCCTGATGAAGAAGCCAGTGGAGCTTCGAAAGCTTGCAACATCTATATTGTGCGTTCTGGTTGGCCCATTAAAGGTATTGTTGTTTTGGTGATTTTGATTTACTGCATCCGCCGTTGCTCCTTCTATGCTGCCGGTCTTTTTCCCAGGAGAAAGGCAGGCAACGAAGAAGCCTTGGGGTGCTTTAAATTGTCCAAATCCTTGCAGCCTTCCCAAAATCCTTTGGTGGGTTGTAAGCAATCTCTGGGCCATATGTTGAGTAGCCCCAGTCTAAATGATCCTAGGGATCACTTCCATTTCTGTCATTTTATATCCAGCATCTTCCTGCAAAAACTACTCCAGTAATTTCTGTCTTCATGACTCTGTAATCTCTTTAAAAAGAGGCTGGACAGCTTCCTGCTGAGGATGCTTTAACTCAGTTTTCCAAACCCTGAACCTCCAGGTGATTTGGACTTCAGTTCCCAGAAGCCTCAACCCTCTTGGCTAATGGTCAGGATTCTGGGAATTGGAGTCCAAAACCCTTAGAAGACCAGAGTTTGGGGAGCACTGCTTTAGCTGGAGATCCTGCACTGAGCAGGCAGTTGGACTTCATGGCCTCTGGAGGACCCTTCCAACTCTATGATTCTATGATTCGTGGCTACTAAATTACACTGAGAGCCATGTACAGCTATAGGCCAGTCTTGTGCCACCACATTCACTGTGGTTTGAACCTCAGACTAGGACTCTGGAGACCAGGGTTCGATTCCTCCCTCAACCATGAAAACCCACTGGTTGACCTTGGGCAAGTCACACACTCTCAGCCCAAAAACCCCAACCTTATGGTTGTCATAATTCTGAAACAACTTGAAGGCACACAACAACAACAATGATCATTAAAGCTTGCCAATAAAGGATGATAATATTCCAGAGAGTGAGTCAGTTTTGCATATCCACAGAGATTTACAGATGTTGCAGAAAACGAGTACTGTAGTATAATTTTTCTTGGGTAATAGAAACTGCAATTTCAGTGGGGTGAGTCATATATTTTCTAAAGCGAGAAAAAAGTTTAATGTCATTTTTAATGTCACTGAAGCCTTCCAAGTAAGAAGAATGGGTTATTTTAATGCACAGCACCATGCCTGGGTTTTCCGCACATCTGGGTCAGCTACTCACATGGTTTGGAGTGGCCCCTGAAAAACTATATAGACTGATGTGCTCAAAAATAAGACTAAAAGGATGGCTGGGTAATATCATGAAAATGGGCATAGTGATGAGAAACAAATGAAAGCCAGCTTTCTTTAAATGTGTGCATTATTGTCTTTCCTTTTTCATGCTGATAGAGAGCATGGTATAGTGTGATTAGAGCATCATGATGCACAGTGGACTGAGCCAAAACTAACAAAATGAATTTCAACAGTGAAAAATAAAAGGTACTACACTTGGGCATAAAAAATGAAAAACATAGATATAGGATGGGGGCACCTGGCTGAACAAGATGACATGTGAAAGGGATCTAGGATTCCTAGTAGACCACAAGTTGAACATGAGTCAACAGTGTGATGCAGCAGTTAAAAAGGCCAATGCAATTTTAGGCTGCAGCAACAGTAGTGTCTAGATCGAGGGAGATAATAGTGCCACTCTATTCTACTTTGGTCAGACCTCACCTGGAAACCTGTGTCCAGTGCTGGGCTCCACAATTCAAGATGGATGTAGACAAGCTGGAGTGTGTCCAGAAGAGGGCAACCAAAATGTTGAAGGGTCTGGAAACCATAAAGCCATATGAGGAGCTGCGTAGGGAACTGGGTATGTTTATCTTAGAGGAGAGAAGGTAAAGCAGGGGACATGATAGCCATGTTTAAATATCTGAAGGGGTGTCATACTGAAGATTGGGGAAGGTTGTTTTCTGCTACTCCAGAGACTAGGACATGGAGTAATGGATTCAAGCTACATGAAAAAAGATTCCACCTAAACATTAGGAAGAACTTCCTGACTGTAAGAACTGTTTAACAGTGGAAGATGCTGCCTCAGAGTGTGGCGAAGTCTCCTTCCTTGGAGGTTTTTAAACAGAGACTGGATGGCCATCTGTTGGGGGATGCTTTGATTGTGAGTTCCTGCATGGCAGAGGGGGGTTGAACTAGATGACCTTGGAGTCTCTTCCAATGCTGTGATGCTATGGACACTGTGGATCAGTGGGCTGGTGATCCACCTATGGATAGTCATGCTCCATATTATTCAATGGTGGTGTGTGGATGCAGGAGCATTGACATGTCTGTGTGCACGTGACTGCCATTGAATAATATGGGACATGACAGTCCACATATTTTGTCATCTGCAGGTGGCCCAAAACTGAACCCCAGCAGATGGGAAGAGTCCACTGCACAGGTTTTCATCCTTTCCCCTTCATCCTCACAACAAACCTGTGACTGGTAGGCCATGCAGCATCTGTGCATGTTTTCTGAATCTCACCCAGGGAGTTTCATGGCTCAGCAAGAATTTGAACTTGGCTCTCCCAAATCCCAGACTCTAACTACTTCTCCACACTGGCTTTGTATGTCCCTGTGAGACTGTTAATAATGCAAAAGTCGTGGAAGATCTTACATCCCATGTCTGATGTGTCATGTGAAGTGCTCATGTAGAGGGAATGGAATCTGAAAGGAAGCAAACGTCAGGACTAGTGGGAGAGTTTTGCAACTTTTTACCCTCGTGCCTATTTCAGTTTTAAAATTGGAGGCAGAGATCCTGTCTTGTCAACATAACTTCAATGACGTATGTTGTTGTAGTGACATCTGACGATGACACCCTCCCAAACCCCACCATTTCAGACATCATTCTCCTGCAATCTGGTATGCAGAGCTTTGGCCACACGTCACGTGGGGTGCAACCAGGCTGCAAAGGTAGTTCATGGGGGTCATGTTCAGTTGTTCACAACTGTAAACATCAATCCCTTACAATTATGAAATTCTAAGTCCAGCGTATGATGCAGTAACTGCTGGACAACATACTAGCTGGACCTTTTGTAGGAAATCTAAGTTTAAACAAATTAATTTGCTGCCATCTTGCATTCTTATCACTTTTATCCCCATCTATAACTGTGTGCAATATAAAATACCCATATTGATAGGGAGCCCTGGTGGCACAGTGGTTAAATGCTAGTTAAATGCAGCCATAAGGTTGTGAGTTCGATCCCAGGCAGGGCTCCGAGGTTGACTCAGATGTCCATCCTTTCGAAGGTTGGTAAAATGAGTACCCAAATTGTTGGGGGCAATTGATTTACAGACTGTAAACCGCTCAGAGAGTGCTGAGTTCACTGATAAATGGTATAGAAATGTAAATGCTATTGCTACATTCTTAGCTCAATCAAAAACATGAGGATGTTTGGAAATGGAGGAATGTTCCTTGACAAGTTCTCAGTTATTCATTAATAAGTTGTGAAACCGAAATAGTATTTCTTGTTGGCTTTCTGTCTCCACTGGTGTGTAATGGACAAGAGGCATGGAAGTGATTTCCTGACTTCCATTCATGAACATTTTTGGAGGCCTTCCTTCAGGTATCCTTGTTGTCTCAGGTCAGGTAGGTAGGAAGAGGAGAAAGGGTCTTTTTAGCTGTGCCACTGTGATTGTGGAATTCAGGTCCCAGGAAGGCTGTTTTAGCATTACATTAAGGTCAGAGTTGCAGATTACTATTATTATTGGATGACAGCTCCCATAATCCACTAGCCAGGATGTTGAGAGGCTCTGCTGGCTGGTGGATTCTAGAGGTAGCAGTCTGAAAAGAAAAGGCAGTTAGTGGATCTGTCACCTAGGTCCATGAAATTAGGTGACTTTGTCAGATACTTGGTGAGCCAGTGTGTTGTGGTGGCTTCAGCGTTAGGGATTATTCAGATCGTGAAAATAATCCAGGTAGAATCTGGGCTGAATCTTTGTTGTTCACATGCATTTTGAATGTACTCAATTAAGTTTTTTGGGGAGGCTGCAAAACCCCCCACTTACCTAGAGATAATTGCTGTTGGGGTTTTTTTCTGAGTTTCTCTAAAAGATTTGCATTGTCAGTTGCATGAATAACTGATGCAAATACACTCGTCTCTCCACATGCGCTGGGATTAGGGGCACAGGACCCCCATGAATGTGGAAAACCACAAATAAAAAAACACGCTATAGTTTTTACCTGAGAGAATACTTCTCCAGGAATCTCTAGGTCCCCCAGTGCAAGTCTGCAGACAGCATCTGCCAGACATTGAGCATAGAATTGCGCCGGAGGAGCTACAAATGCCTAGTGGAGTGTTCTCTCTTGGAATCTCTAGGTCTTTCAGTGTGACATTGGGTTAAAGTCAACCATAGAGTTGCTCTGGAGGACCTAGATATTCCTAGAGAGAACGTATTAATAAAATTCGTGAATAATCAAATCTGCAAAAGTCAAAGCTGCAAATGTGGAGGGGCAAGACAGGGATAAAATGGGATAAAACTCTGCATGCCTCGAATGAGTTTCAAATACATCAACATCATTGACTCCGTCTTTATTTGCAGTGCTGACACATGTGGGCAATGGAACTCACATAGATGTGAGTAAAAATAGTGTGAGCAGCAAAACCTGAATGCATGAGTGAGATTATTTGGATTGTTGGGCTGAAACAACAACATCTGAATAACCCCATAGAGTTCTACTCTGGGAGATCAAAGTTCAAATCCTCACTCAGCTATGGAAACCTGCTGGGTGACCTTGGTCATGTCACACTCTCTCAGCCACAGTGGCAAACCCCTCTGAACAATCTTGCCAAGGAAACCCTGTGATAGGGTGGCCAAACAATTTGCAGGCACACAACAACAAACCAAACCTTTGAAAGAAAGATTGCTTAGGTTTTAATACTGTGAAATGCTTTGCTTTTAAAAAATAATATTGATAAGCATTATAGAAGTATTTTTATATGACCTTGCTAGGACTGAGGCTTTGCTCCCAGCATTCAAAAATTCAAAATATTTAAGAGTATTCATAAAATCATCCAAAACATGTTTCTCAAGTACTGAGAAATCTTGATGAGAAGAATCCTAGACTAGCGAGAATCAGGATTTATTCTGTCCAAAATTTGAATATTTTTGCGAAGAAAATATTATTTCCTCTGCAGGAAGTGGAAAATGTTGTTTTCTGCTCAAACAATAATGTGCATTAAGTCTCAAATTATGACTAGTTTTTGAACACTTGACAGGTGCTTATTTATTAATTTCTTCAAGAAGAAAATCAGTAAAGAGTTACATCCCTGGCAAGATATCAAGCACACCCTTCAATGTCCTGCACCTGAAAAACCACAGTCTTGAATGTCTTTCTGCCACAGAGTTGCTTCATCATTCAGCATCAGAGGTTTACTGTTTGCTGAATGCAAAGAAAAATCTGCAAAAATGATAAATGCTTGTCACAGGAGGAAACAGCGAGTGAACATACAATTATCACCCAAAATGCAGCTTGAGCCAAAACCTTGAGTATCCCTTTAATTTCAAACACCAAATATAGATGTGAATCAAGTTTAATGCATGCGGATCACCAAGCGAGGCTATAATGCTGATCATCAAGCAAGATTTCAGTTTTAATTAGAGTGCAGAATCAAGGAGGACCTTTTATAACAGAGAGTTATCAATAGGGCTGGCAGGTAATTAATGGTTCAAGGCCTCAAGACGGGTTTTTCTGCACCCTTTTGTTGCCTGAGTGGAAAACCCAAATTCATCCACTATTTTCCCTTAATGGGGAACACTAAAAATGTGATGCAGTCCTAAACAGCTGATTGAAAGTAGTGTGCTTTCTAAAGCAGCGATGGTCAGACTGGGTCCATTGGAGTCAAACTAGCAGAGTTTTTAGACAAGTGCTCCCTCTAGTGATAATAGATGTCTATTTGTCACACTATGGAGTTTATCACACAAAGGAGATCGGGAGTTTATCCTGTGAATATCCTGGGGAAATTGCGCAATTACGCAAAACGATTTCACATGATGTCACACAAAACCCGTCATTAAAGTGGTCATAAAGAAGCATTGACACACATCTTTTTACTTTCAGGATTTCAGTGATAATACATTTCCGATATCACTTTATTTGTGCAATTATGTGTGATAATCATTCACGCAATTACTCACCATTTAAACTTTATTTGTGGGATGCTTTAAATGCACTTTAATCTTTCTTTAATGCCAAAATTAGCCTCAGTGTGATAAACTGCTATGTGTCTATGTTTTGTGATTTGTTGTTGGAAGGTAAATATACATTTAATTTGGAGGATTGATTGCTGAGACACTCATCTCCAGGAAAACCTCATTGTGAGAGGGAAAAACAAGTACAGTGCACCCTTGCTTTTCGCGGGGGATCCGTTCCAGACTCCCCTACATAAAGCAAATTCTGTGTATGCTTGAGCCCCATGTAAATGAATGGGGCTCGTGCATGTGGTGGCACGGTGGCGCAGCAGCACACATGCACCACAGGTGCACGACCCATTAGTCCCTATGGGATGTGCCGCCCTTTCCTCCCCACGCGGCTTTCAGCATATGCTGAAAACCACATAAAGCATGCCTGTATATGACGTAAGTGCACTGTACATCATCATCACCACCACCATCATCATCTACTGCTACTACAATAATAGTAATAGCTATTATTATTAGTTGTTGTTGTTAGCTGTCTTTGAGTCAGTGCCGATTCATGTCAACCTTGTGCATCTCCAAGAATCCCTATCTTCCACTGCATTCTTGCTCAGATCTTGCAAGCCCTTGCCCATAACTCCCCTGATCAAGTCTATCCATCTGGTTTGCGGTCTTCCTCTCTTTCTTCTACCCTCTACCTTTCCTAACATTATTGTTTTTCCTAGTGATCCATGCCTTCTCATGATGTGGCCAAAGTACAATAGTCTCAACTTGATCATCGTTGCTTCCAAGGAGAGCCCTGGTTTGACCTCTTCAAGAACCCATTTGTTTGTCTTCTTGGCTATCCATGGTATCCTAAGGACTCTTCTCCACATTTCAAATGAATTGATTTTCCTTCTGTCTGCTTCCTTCACTGTCCAGCTCTCACATCCGTACCTGGGGATGATGGGGAATACAATGGCCTGGACGATTCTGACTTTAGTGGTCAGTTGTATGTCTTTGCTCTTCAGTAGCTTTTCCAGTTCTTTCATAGCTGTAATGCCCTTTCCATCAAAGGGCGGAACATCAAACATATATAATCAAAAATGGATGATAAAAGTCGAAAGATTTGTACGAACTGAAGAGAAACCAGAGTATGGGAAAGACAATAAACCGATGTCAATACAAAGAGATAATGGATAAAGCTTATAATAAAGCATTCTTTAAGTTTTATGTGGCCAAAATAACTTATAACAAAGTAGAAATGTAAAGTCGAAGGCTTTCATGGCCAGCATCCATAGTTTTTTGTGGGTTTTTTGGGCTATGTGAACAGCACAGAGACCAGCCATCAGCACAGAACAAGACACAGGCAAATCCCTCCTGCATTCCTAGGCTCACACAGTATATATACACCCAATTTTTCCAGGCAAAGCATTCTCTGAAGATGCCAGCCACAGATGCTGGTGAAACGTCAGGAAGAAACTTTTCTGGAACATGGCCACAGAGCCCGAAAAACCCACAAAAAACTAAAGTAGAAATGGTATTTAATATAAGTTAAAAGGTGACTTGGTTGGAATTCAGGAAGTCAGTCTATGTCTGTGTCTTTGAGGAGATATGTGTCAAGATGTCGTAACTTTGTTTAGTGTTTTGTTTGTTTTATTTTCTGTTTTGCCTTAATGTGTATAGGAGGTTGTTGTTTTGAATGATTCTGAAGTAGTAGTGTTATGTTGTTATGTAATGTTATATATGTTATGTTGTAATTGTTGTCTTAACCTAACAAAATTTATTTTAAAAAAGGGACAATAAAACCTAGACTATAAAATAATGCTAAAATATTTATATAATATGCTGATATTATTTTAAAATAAAATTATTTTAAAATAATATGCTAATATGTTAAGTACAGTCATCTCTCACTAGGCACGGATTAACTGCCATGGCTGAATGTTATGGAATCCTGGGATTTGTAATTTGTTTTGGCACCAGAGACCTATGACAGAGATGGCTAAATATCTCACAAAACTACAAATCCTAGAATTCCATATCACTGAGCCATGGCATTTAGAGCAGTGTCAAACTGCATTACAGCCAGCCCTCCATATCCATGGATTTTTTTTACCCATGGATTCAAGCATCCATGGCCTGAAAATATTCCAAATTCCATATAGCAAACCCTGATTTTACCATTTTATATAATAGGCACCATTTTACTATGCCATTATTCGATGGGACTTGAGCGCTCATGGATTTTGGTGTCAACGGAGAGTCCTGGAACCAAACCCCAGCAAATACCAAGACCGCAATGTATTTTTTGCAGTGCAGATTAGGCTTCATGCTTTCTTCATAATCAATGTAGTAAAAGTCCCGAGCCACTCTGGTGTAGTGGTCTGAATGTTGGACTATGACTCTGGAGACCAAGGTTTGGTTCCCAGCTTGGCCATGAAACCCACTGGGTGACTTTAGGCAAGTCACACTCTTTCAGCCTCAGAGGATGGCAATGGCAAACCTCCTCTAAACAGCTCTTGCCAAGAGAATACCATGCTAGGTTCACCTTAGGGTCACCATAAGTCAGAAATGATTTGAACACACACAACAACAGCAACAACAACAGCTGTGGATACTGTTCTTCCTTACTGTTCTATCATGCTGTTACTATTTCAGCTTTGCTTCATTTTTGTTCATGCATCCTATGAACTTGACTTGCTCCTCTTTGAATCATAACATTTACATTACTTGGGTGTTGGTGGCAGGATTAATTTCCATGGGAAACCTCTGCACCACAACATACACTGCTGCCGCTGCCCATCATAGCTTTCCAAATACTCTGGCCTCCCTCCCAGTCTTGAGATGAGAATGCACACAGGGAGCAAATCAAAACACAGTCCTAGATTCACTTCAACCACCTTCTTATGTGGGATGTGCTATGCATAAAACTGCCTTTATCCTTTATCTGGCCATTCCTTTCAAACTGAAAGGAAACCAATGGCTCTCCAGATGTCAATTTACTGCCGCTAGATCACAAACTGGCAGGAATGGGTGATGGCCTCTACTGTTTCTCCCCAGCAAATACTCCACAGAAGCATACTCCTACCCTTGCAAGGTCTACTTAGCTATAACATCAATAAGTATAGCTAAACCTATCCATCACAAATTTGTTTAACTTGTGTGTAGAAATAAGTTATTTGTAATAAAATTATTTCTAAACTGTAGAAATAATGTAGCATGACACCAGTTTAAGTACTGTAGATCCCCCATGGAATCCTGGGATTTGTAGTTTTGAAGTCCTTAGCCTTCTCTGCCAGTGTGGGTGCCTCCCCAAACTACAAATCCCAAGTAAGTGGGATCAAACTGCATTATTTCTGCAGTAGAGATGCACTCTAAGTATCTGTTTATCAAGTATGTTTAGGGCTCATAGTTCTAGCAAACTAGATGTTGGATCTAATAAACATTAAAAGGAATACATTATCTAGATGATATACAGTGCGCCCTTGGTATCTTCTGGGGTTTGGTTGCAGGAATAACAAAATCTGTTAATCCTCAAGTCCCATTAAATGCAATGGCATTGAAAAACTGTGTCCCTTACATAATATGGTGCAATCAAGGTTTGCTATTTGGAATGTATAGGGTCCCCCCCCCCCAATATTTTCAAGCTGTGGATGCTTGAATCCATGGATTAAAAAATCAGTGAATATAGAGGGCTGATTGCAATGCAGTTTGACACTACTTTAACTGCCATGGCTCAGTGCTATGCAATTCTAGGATTTGTAGTTTTGTGAGATATTTAACCATCCCTGTCAGAGATTTCTGGTGCCACAACAAACTGCAAACCCCAGGATTCCATAGCATTCAGCCATGGCAGTTAAAGTGGTGTCAGCCTCACATTATTTCTGCAGTGCAGATTAGATCTAAATCAAAGCATTGGTCCATTTTGTTAAGCCTGCCCCAATGGTGGGGAAATATGTGCCTTCCAGAAGCGGTCATCAAGTCAGCTTCAAGTAATGGTGACCCTTTGGATGGGAAACTAGAACCCATTTATCAGTCATATTTGTAGAACTCTTCTCCAGCACCACGTTTTCAAATACATTTATTGTCTTCATATCATTTTTCTTCACCATCCAGTTTCCACAACTGTACGATGGGAAATACGATCGTCTGGGTGATTCTGACCTTGGTCGTTAATACGATTTATTTGCACTTGACCTCCAGATGTTGTTGGACCAGAATTCCTATCAGGTTTGCCTTCCACAGCCAATGGCGACAGATGGTGGATAGTGTAGTCCAGCGATATCTGACGGGCCACAACATCCCCCATTCTTTATCTATACCAATTGGCTGTACTTCTTCAAGATATCAGGAAGAGTTTCTTTCTGACGTTTCGCCAGCATCTGTGGCTGGCATCTTCAGAGAATGCTTTGCCTGGAAAAATTGAGTGTACAGTGGTACCCCGGGATACGAATGCGCCGCCTTACGAAATTTCCGGGTTACGAAAAAAATCCATTGAAAAAAACTGTTCCGGGTTACGAAGGTTATTTCGGGTTACGAAAATAATTTTGGTGCTTTTCGGCGCTTTTTCGCACGAAATCGCGGCTTTCGCTATTAGCGCCTATGGCTTTTCGGCTTGCGAAAGCTTTTCGGGTTACGAACGCGGCGGCGGAACGAATTAAATTCGTAACCCGGGGTACCACTGTATATATATTGTATGAGCCTAGGAATGCAGGAGTGATTTGCATGTGTATTGTTCTGTGCTGATGGCTGGCCTCAGCCTGGGAGGCTAATGCAAAAGAGGATTAATGTCTGCTAATAGATGATCATTATCTGCTGGGAAAGCCCCTGACTCTGAACGGTTTCCCATTTGCATTTGCTGAGTCCTTATTTTGCTATTCTTCAGGACTGGTAGCCAAATTTTGTTCACTTTAAAGGTTTCTTCTTTCCAGTTGAAATTATCCAGATGTTTGTGGATCTCAATGGCTTCCCTGTGCATCCTGACATGGTAGTGGTTGGCATGATCCAGATCTTCAGTGTTTTCAAACAGCATTTTATGCCCAGGATGGTTTGTGGCATGTTCTGCTGCTGCTTATTTTTCTGGCTGACCCAGTCTGCAGTGTCTCTAATGTTCCTTGATTCTTGTTTGCACACTGCGTTTGGTGGTCCCTATGTAGACTTGTCCGCAGCTGCATGGTATGCGCTAAACCCCTGCGGCTGTGAGAGGGTCTCTCTGGTCCTTGGCTGAGCAAAGCATTTGCTAGATTTTTTTTGTCGGTCTGTAAACCATTTGAAGGTTGTGCTTCCTCGCCACTTTGCCTATTCTGTCTGTGTGACTCCCTTGATGTATAGTAAAAATACCTTCTCTACATTCAGAGTCAGGGACTTTCCCAGCAGATAATTGATCACTAATTAGCAGACATTAATCCTCGTTTGCATTAGCCTCCCAGGCTGAGGCCAGCCATCAACACAGAACAATACACATGCAAATCACTCCTGCATTCCCAGGCTCACACAGTATATATACACCCAACTTTTTCCAGGCAAAGCATTCTCTGAAGATGCCAGCCACAGATGCTGGTGAAACGTCAAGAAGAAACTCTGCTAGAACATGGCCACATAGCCTGAAAAACCCACAAAAACTATGGATGCCAGGCATGAAAGCCTTCGACTTTATATCAGGAAGAGCTGATGTACCTGGAGACAGTGCAGATTGAACCTGGTACCTTTCACAAGCAAAGCATAGGCTCTACCACTGAAGTACGGTTTTCTATATTGGCCCAGATAAATCAAATGTACTACATTTAGGCAGAAAAAGCAAAGCAATGGATGACACCTTGCTTGATGGCAGTATGTATATAAAGGATCTAGGAGTCTTAGCAGACCACAAGCTAAACATGAGTCAGAAGTGTGATTTAATGTTGTTAACTGCCTTCAAGCTGACTTTGACTTGACTTCGACTATGCATAAGAGACCTCCAAGTCACCCAATCCTCAACAGCCCCACTCAGCTCTTGCAGATTAATGGCTGCGGCTTCTCTAATTAAATTTATCCATCTGGAATGCCATCTTCCTCCTTTCCTGCTTCCTTCTACCTTACCAAGGATTATTGTCTTTTCTAGTGAGTTCTGTCTTCTCATGATATGGCCAAAATATGACAGTCTCAGTTTAGTCATCTTGGCTTTAAGGGAGAGTTTGTGTTTGATTTGCTCTGCGTCCCGTTGATTTGTTTTTATAGCAGTCCACCATATCCACAGAACTTTCCCCCAGCATCTTCCCATCAAGGGAGTTGATTTTCTTCCTATCAGCCTTCTTCACTTTCCAGCTTTCACAATCATACATAGAAATTGGAAATACATTTGCTCCTCCACTTTTGCAGGTGTGAATCTGTGTTCCTCGCTCATTTGCGAATGGCAAATGGAGGGGGACAAAATGGGGCATGGCCCTATGGGCGTGCGCTGCCATTCAAACCAATGGGGCTTGAATATCGGCATTTTCCCATTTTTGCAGTATGTGTGTCTGGAACGGATCCCCTGTGAAAATGGAAGGGTGACTGTACCATGTTGTGGACGATCTTGACTGGTATTCAATGATACATCATTACACTTGAGGAACTTGTCTAGTTCCTTCATAGCTGCCCTTCCAAGTCCTAGTATTCTTTTGATTTTGTGACTGAAGTCTCTGTTCTGATTTATGATTGATGTAGCAGTAAGACAATCTAAAAAGGCAATGCAATCTATTCTGCTTTGGCTGAACCCTTAGAATTCTCTTTCTGTCACAGATCCTCCAAAAATCAGCCTTCCCCAACATGGTTTGCTCCATCTCTCTTGGATGACATATTCCACAACCTTCCAGCTAGCTTTTCCAGATGTTTCTTGGAAACCTCTGAGCAGGCATGAAGGCCACAGCACACTAAACAAAACATGCTGTATTGTGAGTCTATTGGACACCCACGATGTGTCACTGTTATGAAATGTGATATTATAGTTGCTCTGGCATTTTAGTAAGTGTTTTTACAGCTGGAAAAGAACAAACCTCGCTGGATCTGGGGGCAGATTTCAGCTTCATAACAATAAAACCGGATTCCAACAACTGGATTCTATCAGAAAAAGCTTCTCCCCAAAGCATTATTAAAAGCATGATGTCAAAATAGATGAATACTCTGTATTTGAAATGGGGTATATTTTATATAATAGTTTTGTGTATGATTGTTTCCATCAGTGACGTAACAAGCATTCTGTATGTAACTGGGATCTTGAGTTATACTGGGATAGATGAAGGTACCTGCTTCTTACTGTTGACTCATGTTTAACCCGTGGTCTACTGAGACACGTATATTCTTTCTATACACAGCCAATGGGCACAAATATGGTGTTGATCCCTGCCATATGCAGCAAAAAATACTTCCCAGTTCATCAGATCACTTAAGAAGTATAGGTTGAGTCTCTCTTACCCAGAATTTCCAAATCCAAAATATTGCCAAATCCAAAATTATACACACGAGTGGCTGAGATAGTGACACCTTTGTTTTCTGGATGGTTCAGTGCTTTGTTTCATGAGGAAAAATATTTAAAATATTGTGTATTAAATTACCTTCAGGCTATGTGTGCAAGGGGTATATGAAACATCAATGAATTTCATGTTTACACTTGGGCTCCATCTCCAAAATATCTCATTATGTATATGCAAATATTCCAAAATCTGAAAAGCTCCAAAATGGAAAACACTTCTGGTGTCAAGGATTTTGGATAAGGGAGAATCAACCTATACTGTGTGACAACACAGTGGTAGAAACCTCTGGCTTCTAGCAGTATCTTGGACAACCAAATCTTACACCATCATTATGCTAGCTAGGAATTGGGGACATCATATTCCTTGTCATAGGATGAGAGCCTCACAAGAAACCATTTCTTACGTTCAGTCTGCTCTGCGCATGGCTGTAAAGTGGCTGGCAATCAAAGTCACTGAAACCTGGCAAGTTACCAGGCAAGGATGCTCAAATTATAAGGCTGGTACGCTCAGAAATTCATGCGCCGGCTTCAGAACTCTTGATAAACTCAGACTACAATCTATTAATTATATTATAGCACGATGCCCTGGAAGCCCTTTGAAGATAGGAAAGCATTGCGAAATAAAATAAAATAAAATGTAGGCATACTTCAGTTAATGGAAACATATCCATGGCGACCCTGGATATATTTTCTGAATCTAAGAGATCGCATTTTAGCCTCATCAGGAGAAACCTAGGGGTCATTCAGACATATATATATATTTAGCGGAATGATGTAAATAATCTTGCTCATGCTTTCCAGGTTTGTTATTCACACTAGAGAACTGCATCTTTGTGAATTCGGTTGTTCACACGTCCCAGGACTCAAATAAAGATGGAGTCAACAATGTAAATGTATCTAATATGCATTCAAGGCATGAAGAGTTTAATTCTGGGTCTATTCACATCAGTTTTATTATTTACACTGTTGACGATGTGAATCTTTAAAAAAATCTTGGGGGAAAACTCAGAATTGATTATCCCGGGTTAAGTGGGGTTTTTTGGCAGCCTTGGAGGACGGGTGGTGAAGGCATGTTTCTACAACCTGGACAAATTCAGAGTCTTGGATCTTGCAGAGCAAGTCTGATTTCTTTCCTCCCCCACTTCCCCCAAAGGACTGAACATGGATGCATTGTATCAGCATCTCAGAGTTTTCAACAGCATGGTGGGAACGCAGCAAATGATGGCATCCTTTCCAGCAAACTGGAAACCAGCCCAAGTGGCTTTTTTATGTTCATTATGAGGGACACAATTTATTTTCATTGTAGTATAAAATTCCTAAAAAAAAAAAAATCGTTTTAATGTGTATTTTTAATATGTGAACTGTGGTATTGTTTTTACTGACTGTCTTTACTGACACTTGTACACCGCTTTGATCCTGGGAAAAGCGGTTAATTAATAAACAATTTATTATTATTTATTATTCCTGCAAACTTAATCGGGAGCATTCGGGACGCATGCAAGATTCAACCTGGATTCATCCTGGATTATTTTCACGATCTGAATAACCTCCTAAAGAGAGGACCAATGGACTGGGACTTGACCATTTGAGATTTCTACCTCCAACAAAGGTAAAACATTTCTCTAAAAAAAAATGGACTACCTTTGGCATGCTTGATCAAAACAGCACCTAAAAAAATGTTTCCTAATGCAAAAACGTGAAGGGCTCCTTTAGAATGTCAATTCTCTCTATCAGAATGGGAGAAAAACAAATAGGTGTACTATAAATCCTAAGTCCCAGTAGCAACAAATACACCAAGGCTGTGACATTATTGTCTTTTCATCTTCATCATGGATTCTGCAATTGTTAACTGAAGTTGACCTATAATTTGGAAGCATGGAATAGCTCATTGGCATTATAATCCGGAATAATAGGATTTATTTATATACCGCCCAATCACTGGGGATCCGAGCGGTTTACAACAGAGGGAATAATAGACAGTTCCCTGCCCTCATGCTTACAATCTAAAACACACGACACAAAAGGAGAAGGGAGTGGTGGTGGGGAAGGGGATGAGGTCCAGCATTCTTCTCTCCCTCTGAGGCCTGGACCAAGGCAGATGGACCGGAGGCTCTATCTTCAGGCTGGCCCTGTTGGAGCTGGGCCAGCCTATTCTCTCCCTCACAACAGAAAGGAATAGAAAGCTTTATCATTGCTGAAGAAGACGAGTGAGTCGAAACAGACAAACAAATACTCCGGAGGTAGCCGTCTGCTACCAGTGAAAGATGTACTATTCACATATAGGCTGCCATTGCTTCAATTGCTACTAGTAACTCAACCATTTCCCCCCTTAAACCGACATGGGGGATGTTCCCACTTAAGATTTGAAACGATT
Source organism: Sceloporus undulatus (assembly GCF_019175285.1). Taxonomy (NCBI): domain Eukaryota; kingdom Metazoa; phylum Chordata; class Lepidosauria; order Squamata; family Phrynosomatidae; genus Sceloporus; species Sceloporus undulatus. The sequence goes on from NC_056524.1 coordinate 5,363,537, forward strand.
TAAAATACAACGTTTTTAATAGATCCGATTCAAAATAACCCTGGTCTTATCCCGCGTTCCAAATCGCTTTTATTCTTCGTTCCCATCTGGTTTTTTAAATCGAAGTTTTTACCTGCAATCGTTCCTACTTGGCATGAAATCGGTGTTTAAATAAAGCGATTCTTCTCCTCCATACCTTATTTGGAGCTGTCAATCAATAGTACGTCAGAATGACGTAACGTTAATCCGGAATATTTGGAAGCGATTTATCTTTTGGCATCGTTTCCATTTCATTGACTGTTTGTGAATTGATGTATTTTTGGCGTTTTTTTTTCAAATGGACCAATGAAGGCGCTTAATCGCTCAAACGTCCTCTTCTGCGTCTCCCCATATTAACTGCCATAACTCAGTGCTAGGGAATCCTGGGAATGGTAGTTTATTATGGCACCAGCACTCTCTGGCAGAGGAGGATAAATGTCTCACAAACACAACAGTTCCCATAATTCCTTAGTACTGAGCCAGGGCAGGTTAAGGGGTCTCAAACTGTATTATTTCTACAGTGGGTTTGGAACTACAGATGAGGGTTTTTTCATAAATTCAAAAAGTTGTTACTTTATAATTACCTTATACACACACACACACACACACACTCATATGCATATATATATATACATGTGTGCAAACACACACACAGGGTTGGAAAATGGGATCAAGGAGGAGAAGGCTGTCAGTTTAAGTGGGATAGAGACACAAGACAGAAAAGGGGAAAAGAGAACGATCCCAGCGTCAAGAGGCTGCAGACCTAAGAGAGAGGAGAGAGTGAAAGCCAAATAAAGCAAGTGACGTCCCAAGACATCCAGGGAGAATCCCTTCAGAGAGCACAGAGATCAATGGCAGAGGCTTCTGGCAAAGCAAATTTTGGGAACCCAAGCTCTTTCCAGAGGAACTATGGCAGGGGTAGGCAACCCTTTTGAACTGGGGGCTGGGTTGCTGTCCCTCAGACAACTGGGGGGCCGAGGCCAAAAAATAAATAATTAAATAATTTTTAAAATATTAAATAAATAAATAAACCAGGACAAATGTAGGACAAAATTTTCAAATGGAGGGCACTTTTTCAATAAAAAATGGAGGACACGCGAAAAAATTTGCTGATTTTTAAAAAAATGTTAAGATACATGTTTCTGAGGCTTCTATAGACAACAGCCCCACCATGCCCCTCGCGTGAGACGCCAAAGGCCCCGGCGGTAATCGGCGGCAGGACCGGGCTGGGGCCGGTCCCAAGGCCTCGCCGGGCCGCAGGTTGCCTACCCCTGAACTATGGGATAGGTTTTGCAGGACAGAATCCCCTCTTCATGTCTCCCAAGACAGCACAAAGATCAATGAAGGAGGCTGCTGGAAAAGCAGGGAGGGAGCACTCTTCCCAAAGATTCTCATTCCAGGGTTGGAGGAGAAGGCAGATTCCTTTTGAGAAAGAGAGATGGAAAGGCTCTATTCCCCCCCCCCCCAATTGATCAGAGCCCTTCCCTGTCTGGGCGAGATCAGATGCCTCCTCGCGAGGAGCCTTCCCTTCCCTGTCTGGGCGAGATCAGAGCCCAAGCGGGCAGGGAATGCCTCTTCGAGAGGAGGCTTCCCTTCCTGCCTCTCCTCCGTTAGAAATGGGCTCTCCCCACACAGAGGGGAGGTTGCAATCCACCGGGGGAAGCCTTGTAGTCCTTTGGCAGATGCAGGCGCTTGAGCAGCCGGGACTTCAGGCACTTAAAGCGCTGAAGAGATTAAGCGCCTGTAAACCATTAAAATAAAAAATAAAAAAATCCTTATCTCTTATTGAAAGACCACAGCGGACAAAGGGATGAGGGAAGCAAAAATGGCGACAGCCAGACGGATGGGGACAGAAAGGGCAACTCCCCCAAGGACAGCCCCCACCGCAGTCCGCTCCTCCCATCCATCCAACCCGATTCAAAGGCTGTCGTTCCTATTTAAATGCTCCGGTTCCTAACTCGAATCAATGGAAAAACGTAGGTCAGACCCTAGTATTTTTTAACGCGCGTTAAATGACGAAAACTCGAATCAAAATTTTACTCCGCTCTACGATTCGATTTGTAGTGGGGACGATTGCGAGTTGCTCTAGAACCGTTCTAGGTTTAAATCGGATCCTAATAGGAACGCCACTCCTTGGATTCGATTCAGAACGCGGGGTTTCACCTAGTGGGAACATCCCCTCAGTGTGAGTAAGCAGGACATGGCTACTGTTTTCAGACTGGTCACTGAATTCTCATCATTGGGACAATCATCTCACATTTTATAGTATATAGAAGATTTACCCCCTGCAACATGGCATAACGTTGAATGTTTATTTCTGGACTTTTCTAGTACTGTTGTATTTATTATTCACCAGATATATATATATATGTATTCTGAAAGAAATGCCACAGCCTTGATGTATTTATTGGTACTGGGACTTAGGGTTTATAGCACACCTATTTGTTTTTCTCCCATTCTGTATTAGTTTTGGCGTAAGCCTCTTGCTCTGCTTGGTTTTCTAATGCTCTCTATGGAACCAAGTAGATTATAGCTTCACAAACGACGGGGGCAACTTGAATCTCAAAGGAACATATATGTGTGTTTCACTAGTGGAACTTAATTTCAAAAGACTTCCACATGGCCAGGAGGAGGGACAACCTCCAATTATGGCCCCTGAACTGCAAACAGCCACATCTTAACAAAATGCAGGCTTCTGACTAACCATCATGTCTTTTTTTCCTTCCTGTATGATTTTTAACATCTTTTCATGGTGAAGAAGCCAGTGGAGCTTCGAAAGCTTGCAGCATATATTTTGTGCATTCTGGTTGATCTAATAAAGGTATCACTGTATTGTGGATTTTCAGCTAACAGAGTTAATGTGTTCCTGGGCATTACTTCTTTATCAGGAAATTTAGTGGCACTTAGGGCAGAAAAATGAAATGCACAGATATAGGATGGGGGAAATCTGGCTGAATGAGAGACTTATGTGTGTGAAAGGGATCTAGGAGTCCAAGTAGACCACAAATGGAACATGAGTCAACAGTGTGAGGTGGCAGCTAAAAAGGCCAATGCGATTTTAGGCTGCATCAATAAAAGTATAGTGTCTAGATGAAGAGAAGTAATAGTGCCACTGTATTCTGCTCTGGTCAGGCCCCACCTGGAATAGTGTGTCCAGTTCTGGGTGCCACAATTTAAAAAAGATGTGGAGAAACTGGACGTTTCCAGAGGAGGGCAACTAAAATGGTGAAGGGTCTGGAAACCATGTCCTATGAGGAAAGACTGAGGGAGCTGGGGATGTTTAGCCTGAAGAAGAGAAGGTTAAGAGGTGATATGATAGCCATGTTTAAATATTTGAAGGCGTGTCACATCGAGGAGGGAACAAGCTTGTTTTCTGCTGCTCCAGAGAACAGGACCAGGAACAATGGGATCCAAGCTCCAGGAAAAGGGATTCCAGCTCAACATTAGGAGGAACTTCCTGACAGTAAGGGCTGTTCGACAGTGGAACAAACTCCTTCCTCGGAGATTGTAGTGGCGTCTCCTTCCTTAGAGGTCTTTAAGCAGAGGCTGGATGGCCATCTGTCGGGGATGTTCTGATTGAGAGTTCCTGCATGGCAGAAGGGAGTTGGACTGGATCAGGGCCCTTGGGGTCTCTTCCAGCTCTATGATTCTATGAGAGACAGAAATAAGAAGAGGGGTAGGAAAGAAAGAAGAGGGAAACATTTGATTCAAAACTAAACAATATGCGCATGTGAAATGAAACAACCAGATCAGGGATGCCTTCAATAAATAAACAAAATCATCTGACCATTCTGGAAATGACTTCTTCCAAAAGGCATCCAAGGATGACTTTCCTTTTGGTTTCCATTTAACTGGCCAAACTTCTAGATCAATGCATTGGCATCTGCTGGGGTTTGCTTCCAGGATCCTCCATGGATTAGATACCAAAATCTGTGGATGTTCAAGGCCCATGATAGAGAATGGCAGAGAAAATGGCATCCTTTATATAAAATGGCAAACTCTGATCAGTGTTTCAATCAAGGTGCAGGAACTCTTTTACTATTTCGATTTCCTCATTGTCTGTTTTTAACACGAGTGTATTTTACGTGATGTTTTGTTATATTCTATATGGCTTATTTTATGTGATTTCATATATATAAATATACACACACATTTTAATTGTTTGGGTTTTATAATAATTTCTAAAGGATTTATCTGTGATCCGTCTTGGAAAGGCGAGGACAGAAATGAAATAAAATTTCAAAATTGTGGCACCAGAGCTCTCTGACAGAGAGCTACAACTCCCAGAATTCCACAGCACTGAGCCATGTTGTATTTTAATAATAATAATAATTTTTATTTATACCCCACCTTTCCATAAATCTGATCAAGGCGGCTTACAAAAGATTAAAAACATCACAGTACTGGGTTAAAAACATCCCTACAATGGAACAGGAATCAATACAATTACATATATCGGAGCAGGAGATGGGAAGGTCGAATTACAATAGTCCGAGATCATAAACAAAGGGGCAGAGAAAAAGAATAATTATCTAAGGTGGGAAAGCTAGCTGAAATAAATACGTTTTTAAATTCTTTTTAAAAGAAACTGAAGACGCGGAAGAGGAGGAGCAGAGCTCTACAGGGAGCCTGTTCCAAAGGGAGCGGGCGACGATGGCAAAGGCCCTCTGCGAGGTCCTCACAAACTGTGACTTAGGGACTCTAACAGTTTCGTTCCAGATGTCCTGAGTGTGGGGGGCGGATTGTATGGGGAGAGGCGGTCCTCCAAGTACCCTGGGCCCAAGCCATTTAGGGCTTCATAGGTCAATACCAACACCTTGTATTGAGCTCGGAAGCAAATAGGCAGCCAGTGGAGGTCTTTCAAGATAGGTGTTATATGTTCCGACCTGGAGCTACCAGCGACCAATCTTGCTGCCATGTTCTGCACCAACTGCAGCTTCCAGGTTTGGTACAAGGGTTGCCCCATGTAGAGCGCATTGCAGAAATCCAATCAAGAGGTTACCAAAGCATGTACAACAGTTTCAAGGTCCCTATGTTTTACTGTGTTTTACTTGATGTTGTAATTTAAATAAATGCTGCATATAAATACAATTTACCATTATTACTATTATTATTACAGCAGCTAAAGCGGTGTCAAAGTGGATTATTTCTCCAGTGCGGACAATGCAATCTTATCAAGGGAAACGGCTTGCATCGCTGTTAGTCTGCATCTGGCCACTAGAGGGCGAAAGGAGCAAAGCTTTCCCTGTTGGCTGACAAGCCCAGGAGAGCCAGTCCCGCGCATGCGCGCGCGGAGCTAACTTTCACAGCTCAGGACAGAAACGCTCGGCTGGTTTTAACCCCCCCTCGCGTCAGTTAGACGCCGCGCATGCGCGCGACCGTCTTTAAGTCCCGTCCCTACCCAGGATGGTTTAACCGGAAAATAACGGTGGCCTGAAGGGAAGCGTGACGGGACGGGAGTAGTCCAAAGCAAGTCGCCATTCCAACTTGGGATTTTAACTTTTTGTCTCTGACAGAGAGGCGGATATAAATAAAATATTCATTTATTATTTCTGTGGGAACCAGAAGGCCATTAACGGCGAGGAACGAGGTGTGTGTGAGGGGGGGGGCTGAGAGGCCGTTTTCGCCGACCATTAAGAACCAAAGGTTCCCTTTCCCTCCTTAGAAGGGAGGACTCCTGTCCCGTTGTCTCGCCTCAGCCCGTCTGCCGCACAGACGAGAGCGCATGCGCGGCCGCCTCACAACGAGCCCTCCTAGACCACGCCCCCTTGCCTTCAATCCCTCTCTGTCCCTCCCCCGCCGGCCGTCTCCGAGTGAGGGAGAACGCGCCCTCCCGAGGCCCCGCCCTACTTCTTGAGGCCCCGCCCTCTTCCCGCCTTTCCTCGGGCGCCCTCGAGTGGAGGAAACCAGCTCCCTGTAAGCCCCGCCCCTACTCTTGAGGCCCCGCCCCTCTCCCCTCCCACTTTCACTCGGTCGCCTCCGAGTTGGGGGAAGGATTTTCCCAAGGCCACGCCCTCGCTTCACTTGGGCGCCTCCGAAGGGGATGAAACCTCCCTGAGGCCACGCCCTCTCTCTCTCTCTCTCTCTCTCTCTCTCTCTCTGGAGGCCCCGCCTCCGCTTCACTCGGGTTCACTTGTGCACCGAGTGGAGAAAAGGAACCTTCCCGAGACCCCGCCCCGTCTCGCCTTCACTCGGTTTCACTCGGGCGCCTTGAGGGCGGAACCGATCTCCCCGAGGCCACGCCCCCACTTCACTCGGCTTCACTCGGGCTTCTCCGAGTGGATAAACGAGCCCTCCGCCTTCACTCGGGCGCCTCGGAACGATCTCCCGAAG
>NC_056524.1:5374887-5387318 GCF_019175285.1 Sceloporus undulatus
TAACAAGGCTTGGGCTGAAAGGTGCCACAGGGCAGAGAGCAAAAAGGGAAAGGAAGGCCTGGAGCAGGAAGGTACCAAGGACCCCACAGGGCTGGGGGGCAAATAGCTTGGGGGGGATGATTGGGAAGGAAGGGTTTTTCTTGTTTGCAGAAGGGGTGCAGCAGAGATAGGTTGGCTTTTTGTCTCTTTAAACCTACTTTATGACTGGAGACCAGGGTTCGAACCCCCTCTCAGCCATGGAAACCCTCTGGGTGACCTTGGCCAAGTCACAGCCTCAGAAGAAGGCAATGGCAAACCTCCTCTGAAGGAATTTGCCAAGAAAACTTGGTGGTTGATTCGCCTTAGGGTCCCCACAAGTCAGAAACAAATTGAAGGGACACAGCAACAGGAGCAGATATCTGTGGCTGGGGCTTTAGGCAGCTGCCCAGATATAATAAGGCTTGGGCTGAAAGGTGCCAAAGGGTAGAGGGAAAGAAGGAAAAGGCAGGCCTGTGCCAGGAAGATGCCAAGGATCCTACAGGGTTGAGGAGTAAATCCCTGGAGGGGGAGAATTTTGGGGCGGAGGGGCTTTTCTTGTGTATGGGGGTAAGTTGGTCTCTTGTCTGTAAAAGAATATGTTACAGGTATCTGTGACTATGATTTTAACTGTCTTGTTGTAACAAGGCTCGGGCTGAGAAGGAGGAAAGGCAGGCCTGTGGATGGAGGGTGCCATGGACACCACAGGTTTGTGGGCAAATCCCCTGGGATGGGGGGAAATGTTGGTGCCGAGGGGGTTTTGCTGTGTGCAGCAGAGGGGCAGCAGTGGTAGGTTGGCTTCTTGTGACACCTGTCTATATCTGTGGCTTTAGACAGCTGCCCAGATGTAACAAGGCTTAAGCTGAAAGGTGCCACAGGGCAGAGAGAGCGGGGAGGCAGGCCTGTGGCTGTGTGTGTGTGAGAGGCTTTTGTGGGTTATCCTGTTTCCACCTGGAAGACCTCTGAGTCTTTCAGGGGTGGGGAGGAGGTGTGCAACGAACAGACCTTGTATTCCCTTGAGGAGGACGTCTAGCGGATATATTGCAGAACGATCAGGGACTACAGGTGGGAGGAACACTAAGTGCAAAGAGATGTAGAGTGACCGGGGGGGGGTCGGAGAAAGATTTGCAGCCGGAGGATCCTCTGACAGGTTGCGGTTGGGTCTAAAAGGGATGGTTCTGAAGATGCCATAGATGGGCCTTCATGAAAAGGAGGAGAAAGGCAGGCATTAGTGGATGGTGCAGAACGAGGAGACCCTGATGTTTAATTCGGTGCCAGGGTGGTGCCATTCAAGCTGCTGGGAAGCAAGAGGCACTGGCAGTGCTGAAGCTGGCATGGGGCTATGCAGCAGTGCTATGGGTTATGGGGCTGTTTGGTTAGTCTGTGGAGGGGGTATTGGCAGCAGGTTCAAAGGGTGTGTGTGAATGTTTGGAGACAGGCTGCGGTGAGGTACAGTCGGGATGGTGGCATAAGGCTAGATGAGAGGCAGCAGTGGAAGCTGCTCAGAAAGGAGAGAGAATCCTTGGAGTGAGGTTGCAGGGATAGCTATAGAACGATTATGAAGGTGGGATGCACACCATTTTGAAGGTGTGAGGTGCAGATGAGCAAAAGAGGTGAGCTGCAAAAGTGGTGAAGGCCTGTAGTCAGGCTACAGTGATTTGGTTGGTGTGGTGAGCAACACTAGGTTCCCATTACACTGAGGGACTTGGAGGTTGCCTTTCTTTAGTTGGAGCTGGAGGTGATGACAATTTCAAATTGGATGGGGCTGGCTGTCAAAGAAAGTTGGGAGGAGGCTGGGTTAAACAGAGATGGCCTCAAAGTAGCTGGATGCAAGGTGATTGAGGTATTAATCTTTGGCTTGGTATGGGTGCTGTAGGTTTGGGGACTGTTGTCTTCCCAGAATAGGATGACTTGAGGGCCATTTGAAATGGGGCGTGGAATGGGCACTGTTCAGTTTTGAAGCATTTCTAGCACATATGTAAGTCCTCAGAAGTCTGTTTTACAATACCGGGAAGCAAGATCGTGAGAGAGCCAAGTGTGGTTAGAGAGTGGAACTGGGATGTGTAAGATCCCCTTTCCCACTGCTCTTTCCATATCCCTTTGAGTTGTGCCTTTTTGATTTTTAAACCTATGGGCAGGGCACTGTCAAATTATCAATCTGTAAACCGCTCTGAGAACTTTGGGGCTGAAATGCTGAGGTATAAATACTAAATAAATAAGTAAATCCTTGTGGAGCTGTCAAATTCATTAGGCAACCTTGTGTCAATCTCTCTCTTTTGACCTAACCTAGTTTGCAGGGTTGTTTTGAGGCTTGTGTGGAAGAGGCACACCATGCACCCCTACCTTGAGCTTATTGGAGGAACGATGGTATATATAATACTGTAAATACATTTTGGGATCCCATTTGGGAATCCTATTTTGGGAGAAAGGCAGGATCAACCAATCAATCTAATAAAAGACTTTCAATGGCTACTGTGGATCTTGGGGTGGCCATACTGGGCTAGGTAGAGAAGTGACTTGGGGCAGCTCTTTATATCCTACAAGTGTAGACCCTAGATTTCGTTTTGTATGTTGTGCATTGGGCAGGTTTCCTGACTTCATGGACAGCAACAGAGCATTAGGAAATATAAAGTGGTGTCAGGTTGACTTTGTCAGCATTAGGATGTTGAGAGCTTGATAAGCATTGGAGCGACAGGATTCGAGAGGCATACTGGAACCATACAACCATAGAGTTGGAAGAGACACCAACGGCCATCCAGTCCAACCCCCCGCAGCCACCCAGTTATAAACCTGCAACCCTCTGAGGGAGTGTTTTCCATTGTCAAACATGTCTTACTGTCAGGAAGTTCTTCCTAATGTTGAGCTGGAATCTCTTTTCCTGTGCTGAGACAGTGGCATAATAGAAAGTGGGCTGTAGGTTCCTTTTTGTAGTATGTCTGAGTTTGTGGTGGTGTCATCTGTGATGACATGGGAGAAGGAGTGTCTGTCACTTTGAGAACTTGAGCTTGTGCCTGTAGAATTTATTGCAGGGCTGTTGATAAGAGTCCAATACCAGACACTTGCCTAAATACCCTAAAGGCACTAGATCTTGTCTCATCTTGGAAGCGAAGCAGGGTCAACCTGCTTAGTACTTGAATGGGAGGCTGCTAATGAATACCCAGGTGCTGCAGGCTATATTTCAGAGGAAGGAAATGGCAAAACTACCTATGGTTATTTCTTGCCTAAGAAAACCCAGTGAAATTCTTGGGGTTGTCATAAGCTGACAGGTGATTTGAAGGCACGCACACACACATACATGCACTGGGTTATGAGTAGGAGAATTAGGGCTATAAGGAGAATTCTCCCTGTGAAAATACTTATTAGTCATATAAAAGAAGGCATGAACAGTCATATTTGTGGCAGGGCAGGTTATGATGAACAAGAGCTGAACTAAGAGTCGTCATCATATCTAAGGGATCGTGGTGCTCTGATTGTGAGGACATAATGTTGGGTCTCAGTGCTCTGTGTAGGGTACCATGATGCTTATTTTTGAAATGGGTGTTTACACTTGTGTGTTTATGGTTATCCGCATGTGTATTGGTGGCAGGAGGGAGCTTAGGTGATCTCAGAGGGAAAGGGGTGCTTGAATTGTGTAAACAAAGGGCTGGGCTCCCCATGGATTGAGCCAGAGATTGTTATGTTTGGGGGAGGGGAGGGAGAGGCTTTTCTCGGCCCTCTCGCTCTTGTTTTCAGGGTGGGCTTGGCCAGGAAAAGGGTATTTTAGTTATATAGAAAAGGGCATTCCAGTTTGCATTCTTCTTTATATTGCTGGCAGGTTTGCCTGTTGTGAGCTGTTTCATTTTCATGTGGCAATTTTATCCCCGTTCTGTGAGTTGGGGGATTTATTTTTGTGCAGTTCAAACAAAAACCTAAAATTTCAATGTAAAAAACATCATGTGTTTTGCTTTCTGTTTTAAAAATAGTAAGATTTCCTTGCAGTGGTGGCAGTCTTTGGAAAAATCTGGCAACAAAACCTTGTCTCCTCCTGTGGCGCTCAGTTTGGTGGGGGGTATTTTCAGAGTTGGGATTGTGGGGAGGGGTGTTTGTGCTGTTGCTAACGGATAAGACCAGGGAGATTGTTTTTGCTCTGCTCAAGGGAAAGGGGGGGTCTGTGTCAGCTTTCTTTCCCCCACTCCCTTTCCTCTCCACATAACAAAAATAGTTAGATTTTTCCTCTTTGTACAACCAAACATTTTGTTGCATTACAACAAGAGGCAAAGTGGGTGGAGGAAAGGGGTAGAGTGCTTCTATCTGGGTTTTTCTGGTGCTGATGCTTTTTAATAAGTTGATTCATCCCACTCAGTGTTGCTAAGGATAGCCTGGAAAACCCTGACCTCAACATACTGGACAAACACAAAGGTATATTTGACTGCAGTATACAGAAAACATGGTTTTGTGTAGTGAAACTGTGTGGGATGGGTGTTTGAATCTTCTGGACAATTCATCAAGATGACTGTATTCTGGAGACTGCTGTGACATGAAATTTGTAGAATTGTTAAACAACATCTCTCTCCGTGTTATTGTTAAACATGCCAGGTATATTCAGGAGATTCTTCGGTCCTTTCTTGCAGTATTTGCAGTGCTGTAGAACAGAATGCCTTTTGTTAGAAGTGGTATAATTGAACTTTGGATGTATAATATCTTTGGACGTTGGAAGAAGTGGATATGTTTCTCCATAGGGCTTCTTTTTTAAAAACATACCTTGCTTTTTCCTGGCCAGATTTATGTGAAGCAATATGACTTGACTATAAAATGAAGTTCCAGAAATTCAAAGTGTGCACTTCAATATTTTTTTCATCATCATTGCTAGTATTGATTATTTAGTTGTCTGAAATTGTTTATTATAACCGTTCAAAATAAAGCTTTTTTTTTTTTGCATTGTATATGTTTCATTTCACATGCTGTTGTTATTGTGTGCCTTCATGTTGTTTCTGACCTGTGGTGACTCTATCACTGGGTTTTCCTGGCAAGATTTGTTGAGAGGGGCTTTGTCTTTGCCTTCCTCAGGCTGAGAGAGTGTGACATATCCGAGGTCACCGAATGAGATTCCATGGCTGATGATTTGAACCCTGGTCTGCAGAGTCATAGTTCAATTGTCAAACTACTATACACATAACATTAAATGTTTAGATTCTGGTAAATAATAGTTTAGACTTTGAATGCTGCTGCTGATAATTAAATGCCAGATTAAATGTTATAAATTAAGGGATATTGTGACAATAAGGGACTCACAAATATTGTGAAGCTTCATTACCAAAAATCATTTGTGCTAGCTCCCATGTCCATTGATGTATGTGAATCTTCTTGTGGAGGTAAGAGAGTGAGTGGTCTTTCGTTACTCTGGAGCAGGCACCTCTCTTTCCAAAAGCACATAAACATAAAGCACGGGCACCTTTTCCAGTATGTGTTAGCGAACATGGAATAGTAAGCTCACTGTATCCATGGGGAATACATTCTTGGATTTACCTTGAAAACGCGAAATGGTGGGTAATAGTGGACTCTATTGAAATGAATGACTTCCGTTGGAAGCTGACCATAGAATCACTCTGGAGGACCAAGATAATCCTAAAGAGAACATCTCTCTAGCCATTTCTGGGTCCTCCAGCATGACTCTTTGGTCAGCTTTCACCAGGCTATAGAATTGCGCTTGAGAACATTAAAAAATGCCCAGAGAAAACTTTTTTTGAATATGGGTAAGTGAAACTGTGGTTACCACTCCTACAGATACAGGGATTATACAGTACAGTTTTCCCTTAACACTACATTCATAAGGGTGAATGGTGTTCTTTCATTTAATGCTAGACTTTGGGCTAATCAGGACCGGAATGAGGAACATGTGTCTTTTCCAAAGCTGAGAGCAACAGAGAACAGTTGCAGCTCTTCTTTTGTGCAGAAGAGGAACAGGAGAGATATTCCTGCTCCAAAGTGCAACACTAGTGGTGCTCAGAACCTTTTATGAAATTGTTTCCAGGTCACAGAGATGGGGAGAGTATGGTTGGGGGCATCCTGCCTCCTAAGACGGGTAGGATATGATGAGCAGGTTGGTAGACATTTAAGTTCAGAGTAGCTGCATGGCTTAGTTCACTGGAATGGAAAAGCTTTGTTTTTTAAAGCCACAGTTTACAGAGTTGATAACTCTCAATAGGTTTTCCATAATTTAGAGTTGTAACAACCAAATACTTCAGTTACACCTTTTTGTCTGTGGCTTTTTCTCTAGGTGAAAATTACTCAAGAGCTGAAACTCATTCAGACTGAGCAGATGACAAAACTTCAAGCCAAACATCAAGCAGAATGTGACTTACTTGAAGATATAAGGTAAGGCAACAACAAACGCTCCCAGATTCCTGCAAGAGCTCCTTTTTGGAAGAACATTTGGGTTACAAAACTCCGGGAACTGACGATGGAATTTCCTCTTGGATTTCCTGCTTTCAGACTCCTAAAGCATTGACACAGCTGGAAATTATAACTGGAACTAACACAATGCATGCTGGCCCAGTTTGAAAGGGGGTTGGTAACAAGTATGTGTCATGAACAATCCAGAAAGTGTCCATTCTTGGCATTATTTCTTTTCTTACAGAAGGCTATGTAATTTCAAGCAAAGACAAATAGCATTTATACAACCGTTCTTTGAAAACACTCTTGACGTTTTGGTGCAGAAGTTCCCCTTCCCACAAGCCATAGCATTAAATACTAACTTCTTGTTATAATTTATTCATTTTGTCACTGAAGCATCCATGGGGGATTAATGCATAACTGAGGAGCATGTGGAGGAATAATCAATGGTACCATTGATTTCTAGGATGGGCATTCTGTGAAATATTTAAATGTTATCAATACACCTGTCATTGCCCTTCACCTTGAATTCTGTATACACTTCATGTTCTTATTACTAATCCAACAAGATTACCTGGTTTTACGTATCAGTACATAAAAAGTGGCAGTTCAAAGATAGAAGTTCAGGTGAGATTAGAAAGTGTTATCCTTGATAATGTATTCATGTCTGTCAGTATGTTTGTAACAAGAGTTTATTGAACTAAATAAAAATATACTTGCTTCATCTTTGCAGCTTGGCTAATTTAGCATAGTTTTATATGGGACAGATGGCTTAGTGTATTTCACGTAAAGATAGCAGTAGTATGCTATTCTGGGCAATAAATGTTAGTTAGGATAAGGTTGGTATGTGTATTCTCCACTTCGAACTACATTTTATAATGATGGCATTTCTTTGCAAGCCCAGGATCTGTTAATCTTTTCCTTTGAACACTTCAGTGTGCTGAACCTGAAAGATGTGAATAGCTGCTATTATGCCACAAAGAATATTGGTTTTTAGGCTGCCCAAATTTACAAAGTCAAGATAGTTTTCTGTCTCTGCATCATTACTATGCTATTTGGGCATCAGATGTTTTTTAGCAAAAGTGTGTGGCAAGTGTCTGGAAAACATAAGTCTTGTCTGAGGTGTTAACCTGTGATAACTGTAGTCAGGTTAGAATAATTTCTTACAGATTACACAAACTGTAAAGCAAAAACAAGAATGATATTTTGCAAACACAGCTTTTTGAGACTTCCTAGCTATGCTTAGAACAATAATGAAAGCTGTGTGGTTCTCCAGTTGTTGTTAAACTGCATCTCCTAGAAGCCCAAAGCAGAGTAGCCAGTGGTGAGGGATGGTGGGTTTGCAATTCAGCCATGCATTTCCCTTCCCAATTTAGAATATGTATGGTGTATAGTGCTATACAGTAAGCATTTTGGCCTGATTTCAAAAGAGATGGATCTATTTAATCTGCAGTTGGCCCTTCAGATCCATGGGGGTTCTGTTCTGGGATCCCCTGTGGACGCACAAAAGTGAATGGCCGCTTCCCAACTAATAATAATAATAATTAGTGTTCCGCTTTTTCACAAAGGAATCAAAGCGGATTCCGACAGTATAAATAAAACATCAAACAATTAAAAATTACAATTTAAGAACCCCAAAACCTGACTCCTCCTCCAATCATAAACAGTGATCAACCCCTAAAAAACATTAAACATCAAAAAATTTAAAACTGTCCAATGTGACTACATTAAAATTTCGGGCAGATTAGTGCTAGAAATGAGTCTTCCTCTATGGGGGGGGGGGGGGACGGGGTGATGGTATTATTAAATGGCAGTGACGTGAATGTGCACACTTCAGCATGTCCCTTTAAGGTATTCAGCATGTCTCATCCATTTAATAATATGGGCCATGACAGTCTATGGATGATCAGATTCACTGATCCTAAACCCATGGATCTGAGGTGTCAATTGTATAATATATGGTTTATTTATTTATTTACAGTATCTATATCACACCCTTTAGCAAAACACACTCCTAGAGTAGTTTACAGATTGTTATTATGACAGCTGCCTGCCTGCCCTCAGGCTTACAATCTAAGTAAGACATCACACACCTAGGAAAAGGGAATGACAGTTGGGGAAGGGATTAAGTTCAGTAGGTACTGCCTACTCTTCCCTTCTTTCGAGGCCGCAGCAGTGGCAATTGGGATGGAGGGAAGGTCATTCCCAAACTGCTGGTGCTAAGGTATAAGGGAGCTGTACCTGTCTGTTCTTCTCTCTCTATGAGGCCATATTGGGTGATGGGAAGGTCATTCCTGAGTTGCTGGGCTTAGGTAAAATAAAGATAATATTCTGTCCTATGGGGCCACAGCAATGGCAGTTGGGATGGAGGGGAGTGCGCTCTGCTGATGAGGCTAGGTACATTGGGGCTGTGCCTGCCTCATCTTCTCTCCCTGCAAGGCTACAGCAGTGGTTAGTGTTTGCATACCATTCAGCCATTGGTTTAGAGGGGCTGCTCCAGGTGGGAATAGCAATTGGATGTGGGCCAACGTTTGGTAAATGCTGTAGTCTTTTCTCAGTCAAATGCATTGGTTTAGCCTGTCATAAGATCCTCAAAGCCCTGTGTGTATGGTATGAAGGATGTAGCAGTTGCCATTCTTTGCCACCCCACCAAATGAAAATGTTAAGGATGCCTTTAAAAGCAAAAGTCCTGGAAGTCTTATATGGAATGGCAGCCTAGCAATCTTCTAATAAATTATAGATCAGTGTTACTGTTGCTTAAGTTTTAGTCATGTCCAAATCCTTTTGTGTTAATTCTGCAAAGGTCGACTATTATAAATAGATATATGTTTTGAATAGTCCCCCCCTCCCATTAGTTCTAAAGTGATGCAAGATGTAAAGTCGAAGGCTTTCATGTCCGGCATTCATAGTTTTTTGTGGGTTTTCGGGCTATGTGGCCATGTTCTAGCAGAGCTTCTTTCTGACGTTTCGCCAGCAACGTCAAGATGCAAGATGATCAAGAAAATAATTGATTGGTGGATCTGAAAGCAGGACACCGAGAATGCAGATTTCAACACAAAGCATTTCCATTTTGGCATATGGAAGGGAACTGAGCTTGGCCTCCCGCTGCTGAGTTTCTCTTTCCTACAGTGTTGAGTGAGGAATTGAGTTCTTCAGAAATAACAAGATTGTACAAATCAGGATCAGACTATGCTACATTTCCAGCAAAGCCATGAGTGGCTTTGATGACTGAAATAATCCTTCACATTCATCCATCCTATATAGAATGTACTAGGACCCCTGAGTGTGCCTAATATAGTAATTTTTTAAAATTAAATTATTCCTTTCTCCCAGTGTGTGTGTGTGTGCCTTCAAGTCAGCTGGTTAACCTATGGAGACCCCATGAATTTCACAGGGTTTTCTTAGGCAAGGAATCCTTTTTTGTTGGTTCCTTCCTCTGAAATATAGCCTACAGTACTTGGGTATTTTTTGTGGTCTCCCATCGAAGTACTAACCTCAGCTGTCCCTGCTTCACTTCCAAGATCAGGTGAAATCTGGTCCCTTTAAGGTATTGGGAAAATGTTACCATCCACTCACATAGAATTTTGTATCAGCAGACTTGCAGGGAGTGAAGCCCTACCCTACCCCAGTTTTCAGAGATTAAGAAATCCTTTAGGAAAAGCTCTCAGGAGACAAAGTCCAACCTCCAAAGTAGTCCGGTGTGGACTAAGCATGGCCAATGGACACAGAATGGTATGTGGAGAAATAGAGTGTCCTGGAAGTGCATACAGTTGACTTGGAAACACTTCACACTGCAGCATGTTATTGTGGTTTCCACTTATACTCCAGATTCTTTTTTCCTTCTGATGAAGGTTACTATCTGGTCCCAAAGTCCCATCACTCCTGGAAGGTCCACTTCATCAGGTGAGTCCTTTCAGTGCTTACCGGTCGTCTCTGAGTGGCATGCAGTCTGTCCCCAGATTCAGAACTGGTGCAATCAATCATGCTCAGTCTCATTTATCTCATCAAAATAAGATAGCTAACCAACAACCAGATGGTGCTTTTTACCTTAGCAAGTGACTAGCTTTTAAATTAAAATTAGAATTCAGAGGATTGACAACCAATCCAGTCTTCCCTCCATTAGTTTTCTGAATTGCAGATTGGGATCATTTAAATAATAAAATTTGAGAGTGCACTGAAGATTTGTTGAACTTTAAAGTGTACTGTTAATTTAAGTGTTAACACATTCTTCTCTTCCTCCCATCTGTTAAGTATGAGCTGAAAAAGCTCTTGTCTACCAACTGCCAATTTTAGAGTTCACTATATTCTGTGGTGTTGAAAAATTTGTAGTTGCCTAAAAATATGTAGGTTGAGTTTTCTAGTTTGGCTTTAGGTAGTGTTTATTATTCTCCTAGTAGCTGTGATAAGCATCACTCCTGATCATACAGTGTTTGAGCAGCCTTTGTAATTTTAACATTAAAATATGCAGTGCTAATTGTTGTTAAGTACTTTCTAGTCAACTTCAACTCATGATGACCCTGTGGATGAGATATCTCCAAAGACTCCATGTCCTCTACCTCCTTGCTCAGCTCCTGTAGCCCCAGACCCGTGTCCTCCCTGGTCAAGTTTAACCATCTGGCATGTGGTCTTCCTCTCTTTCTGTTGCCTTCTACCTGTCCTAGCATCATTGCCTTTTCTAATGATTCATTTTTCCTCATGTGGCCAAAGTGTGACAGCTACAATGTGGTCATCATGGCTTCCAGGGAGGGTTCGGGCTTGATCTGTTCTAGAAACCATTTGGTTGCATTCTTTTAAGTTCTTTTTATTTCTTCTTAGGTACTGGAGGACCGAAGGAGTCATAAAGTTTACAGTGTCAGTGGAGAGACAAAAATCACAACAGAATAAAACAGTGGGCTGATGACATTCATAGTGTTAAGACCACAATTTTAGATTTAGGAGAACAGAAACGTTTCTACCTGGTACTGTGCTGAAAAAAGGTGTGAGATGAATGACACCTAGGAGAACATTTCAAAACTAGGGTGCTATTATGATAGCCCTCCTCATGGTATCCACCCTCTTTATCTTACTTCACCTGATAAGACTTGTTGAGGCAGGGCAGCTAAAGGGATTACTGTATATAATTGAGTATAAGTCAAGGGCAAGTTTTGGGGCTGAAATTACGGATTTTGATATGGCAAAGGATCTCTAGGATGAAGCAAAGCAAAACAATGTCAAAGAACTTATAAAATTCCATCATTCTGCTTTGTGCTCACTCCTAAGGCTGGATGGATGGGAGAGTACTGTAGAGGGGATTGGTGCTTCCAGGACAGATTGTATTCTTGCCTTTCACCAGGAGATAGTTCCTTCTTTTAAATAAGAGTTAAGATACAGTACTTACATTGATCCATGGCTAAGTCGACTCAGTTTTTTTGGGTCAATTTTTTGACCTAAATTTTTAGACTTATACATAAGCATATACAGTATCTATGAAGGTATTTTCAGAGTAGATAATTTTTCAGGTAACATGCTCCAAATCATAATGGCCAAGGGGTCAAGCATGGATCCCATAGCACTATTCTTTGGACTTGATCACTCATGCAGGAACAGTACCCTACCAAGCTAACACCTCCAATACCCAGTTTAGATACCATTGATCAGTGACACTGAAGGCCAAGAGAATCAATAAGGTTGCACTTTTCTTTTTTGTTTCCTCAGGAAAGATCATTTTACAAGGCAATCAAGGTCACTTCTGTCTAAACCAAGGTGACTCCTGATTGCAGTAGAGCTTTAAGAATCTGTCGGTCTGTCCAAAAATGGATGGAGTTGGGTTAGAGACTATTCTGTTAAGCAAATTGCCCCCAAAAGATCTGCTAAGCATTGGCTTATAATTATTGACTTTTTAAAGAATTAATTGTTTTTATTGTCAGTATTGCATGGAGATGACCATTATTAACAAAGGGAAGAGTGGATATCTTTATTTCTAACAACAGCTTGTCTTGAAATAACACAAAAATATAGATAGATAGATAGATAGATAGATAGATAGATAGATAGATAGATAGATA
>NC_056524.1:5387328-5550342 GCF_019175285.1 Sceloporus undulatus
TTATTTCCCTCTTCTCCTCAAGGCAGGGTACAGCATATTCAAATACAAAACACAATTAAAAACACATAAACCCACAGTTAAAATACAATACTATAAACTCATTAAAATACACTCATAAGAGTTCATATACAGATTAAAAATTGACTGGATAGGCCTGCCGGAAGAGATCTATCTTTAATGCTGTTTTATTACTTTTGATTGAGAACTGAATGAACAAAGCTTGAACAATTGCAATCCTGGAAAAGCTAACAGAGAAAACCAGATGTTTACATGGATTAAAAGAACCAGAACATTTTTATTCTATCTGGCACCCATTTATTTCCCTTTTAATAAAGGGCCCATCCCACTAACATCTCATTGTAAATGGCTAGGCTTTGGAAAGATGCATTCAATTACGACTGACTGAAAGCATACCAAGAGGCTCTTATCAGATTAGTTTCTCAACTGTGATTATCATTGTGTTCCAATATCCATAAATAAAGCTTAGAAGATAAGTTGGTAAGTTTGGGGTTCATGCCTAGTTTCTCTAGCAGACGCTAGCTGTAACGATGGGTTGCTCAGGACTTGCTTACTGATTTGTGGGTCCAACAAAACAACAACCCCATCTGCTATTTGGCATGAGAGAGGAGCTGCCATTGACATATTTGTTCTCCACCTTTTATGTTGGCCTCTTGGTTCTTAACATCATATGTAGCTTCATGAATTTCTTGTCAGTGGATAATCTCAGTATGTATTTTTCCAGTTTCTTGCTTACTGGATGGCGGGAGGTGTGTTTTTGCACCACTTTGTTTATCCTGGGAAGTATCCCAGGAACAGCTTGTTCACATACTTACTTTCCTTTCACTGTTGAGTATGATGTTTGTCCAGGATATTTCTTCATTCCGCTGCAGGGCATCTGCATAGGAAAAGGAGAGTAGGTTGGGTGTCAGCTTCCCTGAGAGCCCCTCCATTTGAATAAGCTCTCCAGCAGGGCATTTCTATCTTCTTCCTTGTGCATGTCATCCTGTTGGGAGCTTAGTGGTCCAAGGAGGAATGAATTGAAAAGCTTGCCCCTGAAAGAAGTAGACAGGTGCAGATCCAACTGCTAGTCTCAACGAGAGTAGACCCATTGAATCTATTGCTGAACGGTGCAAATTCCATTGATTCCATCAGTATACATTAGACAGGACTAGAACGTGGATGGTTCAGACTGGAAGTCCTTTCCTTTTGATCTTCACTCTACATTTTTTGTTGAGTGTAAACTATTTAGAAGCGTCTTTCTCCAATT
This sequence comes from Sceloporus undulatus, assembly GCF_019175285.1. Taxonomy (NCBI): domain Eukaryota; kingdom Metazoa; phylum Chordata; class Lepidosauria; order Squamata; family Phrynosomatidae; genus Sceloporus; species Sceloporus undulatus. The sequence continues at coordinate 5,388,596 of NC_056524.1, forward strand.
AGGTAATCTTCTAATCATAATAAGTTATTGCATGTTTAGGAATAAGTTATATGGGGGAAATTAGTTGATCCACTGTTTTGCTTTTTATGTGCAAAACACTACTTGGCATCTTCCTCTGCAAAAATAACAAAAGAAAACTCTTGTTACTTATGTAAGGAAATTGGAAAAGTAAGTTCAGAGGCCCCACTCCTTTACATGCATGCTATTTATAATCTGAAAATTGGCAAAAATATGATCAAATATGTACAGTTGCTGCTTCCTAATGTGATTTAAAATAGTAAGGACAGTATGGATACATAGGGAACTGTGTTCTTGTGCAACAAAAACAGGAATTCAGGTGTTATTGATTGTATCAGCTGCAGACCGATAGGTTTGAAATCTGTTGGAACAGCTACAGCAGAGGAAAACATATTGGAAAGTGTGTCTGAGGATCATTCTTTGTCCTGAACTGAGAATAGAAAAGCTTATGTAACTGATCATGGTGTTATGAACTATGTTTATGTTCTGGAAACTGTTACACCAGTTATGAATTTGTGTCTTGGCAAACGGGATTAACAAGATTAAGAAGAGCATGTACTGCAACTACTCTATAAACATTTGTTCTTTTTTTTACTCTTAATATTTTATGTAGAAAAATGGAGTCACTGTAGAGGTCTCAGATATTTCTGTGAACTAGATACTTTCTGGAAAGGGGAAAGTTTACACAGAATGCCTTGCATAATTGGATATTCTTGTCTCTTGAAACCTGAATCTCAGTTCACTGTGTAGTGTTGCTGGCAGGGGCTTCTAGCAAGTAACTGCATGGCATGTTGTTTTGGTAGCAAAGTTTATCTATGATTTCCATACTTTTATTTGGTGGCCAGAACTAAATGTGTCTTTGGTCTTGACATGCTTCATTCTTCACATGTAAGATGATTATTTTAAAATCACTTTGCCAAGGTATTGAAAATAATTTGATATTGAAATAGGTGATGCAATGCAAGCCTGGGGTTATATATTTGGCAGAGTTGCTCCTTTTCACTGAGAGGGAGAAGGTCATTTGTCACAGGAATGTTGTGTAGTCATAGTCTCTTGAAAGACAAGCTAATGCTTAGCACCATGCAGAAACACATTGCTCAGAGTTGCTGGTGTATGGTCCAAAATGGAAGCAGTTTCTTGCTTTAAACCATTCTTGGATCAGTTTTATTTACAATAAAGCACACCCATGACTGAGTACAGTACAGATTTTTAAAAAAGTACAGAACCTACTCCCACGTCATGCAGATTAAAACATCAAACATAAAAAGATAACTAATTCCATTTGCCAACAACCAGTGGCTTCTAAAACTACCATTGAAAATAATAAGAAGCACTTTTATGACATTGGTGCTGTTACATAGAAGTACTGTACAAACAGAATATGCCAAGTTGGCAAGCATGAAAGAAGGATATAAAGCAAATCTAAGAGAGTAGGATATTGTTATGAGAGAAAGCTTTCCTTTAGAATATCTAGTTGGTTGTCCATTGCTGGTTCTCTCCAGCTCTGTATTTTTCAAGCATGAACATTGTATCTAGGTTTTATGTCCAAGCATTTTTCTAATTCATTAAAAAAAAACAACTGTGGAAGTCTTAATGCCAATCACCAAAATGCAGCCGTTCCCAAAGATCAAGAGAAGGGAATTTAGATGCATTGCTGTGTACTGTTAGATGCGTTGTTATATCAGAGGTGGCTTTACTGAAGTTGCTATATACTACTTCTGCTAGTTATTTAATTTATATCCTACATTTCCGCTGACATGTGACCCAAGGTGGCTTACTAAAAGGCTAACCACAAGACTATATTTTGTTTTGAGCCCTAGCCTGGCTATAGAATAAGGATTTGTACTTTGTATGTTTTGCACAGCCCTGTAAATGGATGATTGTAAAGGTGGAGCATATCAGAAGCCATGTTGTTTTAGCCTTATACTTGTTATCTCTTGAATTAATTATCTACATTGCAGCCCACTGGGGTTTAACAAATCTCTTGTTCTTGCTGCATGCCTGGAACTGTAAAGCTTTTGGGGGTGATTGGGGTCTTGACGTCTGTCTCAAATTGCCATACATAGCTAATTCTTTGCATTTAGGTTGGAAGTATATAAATAATGTAGAAATCCTGCCTGAATGCATAGCCATGTCCATCAGCTCCCACAGATCAGCTTGTCTATCCTGGACCACAGTGCTCTTTAAGCAGACAGGTGTACTATGCAAAGATATTTATTGGACATATAGATTGAGATTAATGGTCATGTTTCTTATTGACTGAAGCTCCGTAAAAGAGCTCCTTGCTGATACACACAGCTCATTTGCTCTTTCCTTATTGTAAGTGAGGAAACAAAACAGGCACCACACCTAAGGATTATTGTTTATTGCAGCCAAACCAGCCAGTATTGGTAAGTTATTTATAAACCGTAGTTTAAAGCTGGCTTATGCCTTAACTTTTTTTAGGTGCAATAAATCACAGTACTGGTTTCGAACATCATGCTGAGCTGTCTCTCCCTAGTTTTTTTGCTGCTTACATAGACAAGAATGAAGGGGAGCACATAAGCTGTGTGCTTAACCTGTTTGTTGATGTTGCAGTTTAATAAAGCAGGATTCCTGGCCTAGTAATATACAAACTACTTGCGTGAAGTGCATTGACATGGACTGGTAGTGTATGTTACACATTTTACAATCTTCAGGGCAACAGTGAATTTATCTGCCTCATCCCCATTCAGTGCCAGAATTTACTGATGATTCTCAAATGCATAGGTTAGATTTGTTGTGAACAGAAATCATAAAACATTTGACAAAAAAAATTCAACTGGGTTGACTTTCATAATAATCAGAAAACTGGTTCTATCAGTGCCTGTATCACTCCCATATTTGCCTGTATGTTTTTAGTGACTTGTGTCAGTTGTTAAAACATGGTTCTGGGGTATTATGAGATTTCAACTCTGTCACAGCATTTCACTTCTCACAGAGTTTTTGGTGAATCAGCTGGTAATTAATATAGCACATTAATCTACACAGGTACCAATATGACCCATTCCTTCTGATGTGAGAGAACCATTAAAGTCTCCTTCCTATCCCTTCTACATCACTTTACAGTGTACAGTAATAACGTTTAGTGTTGAGTTGCAATTATTTTTAAATAAGGTCCAAAACATATTGTAGAAATAATCCAGTTTGAGACGGCTTTAACTGCCCTGTCTCAGTGCTAGGAGATCCTAGGAATTGTGGTTTGTTGTGGCACCACACCTCTCTGACAGAGTTCCCAGACTTCCCTAGCATTGAGCCAGGGCAGTTAAAGTGGTGTCAAACGGGTTATTTCTGCAGTGTGTTTTGGACCTTAGATCAAGTTTTAGTGAAATCTTAAACCTCCAGATAACAAGCCTCAGACATTTAAATAATCTTACAGTGATCTGTAGACCTGATTGCCAGTGATAATAATATTGTATTGAAGTATGTTCTACTTTATAAAGTTTATGTAACCTTTTTCTTTTGAGTCTGGTTCATTTTGCATTTGTATATGATTATACTTCTGTAATGTTGCCGTTTCAATGAAACAGGACCTCGTAGCCACATTTCTTAGTTATATGTTCAACTGCTGAAGAAGTACTGTTTTATGTATGAGCTAGTGTGTATTTGATATGAAATGGAATCTTCTTGATGTGATATCTCTGTTTTATAAGCCTTGTATGACCTAGAGGGCCAAGGTGATTCTTATCCTTTTATGAGGGCCTAAACCTAGTTGTGGCGCACATGCCTTTCCTGTAGTAAGTCCCTGCTTTTTTCCCTGGCATCTCCAGAACCTCAAACAGGAAAATACCCTGCTTGGAAACATTTTAATAATCAGAGTAGAATGGAGTGGGCAACATTATGCTCTTCAGAGGTTTTGAATTTCTCATGAACTTTGATCATTGGACCTGCTGGTTATGGCAGTCAGAGTTGTAATTCTCAGTATCTGAAGGGTGCCAGGTTGCTTACCCCAGAATAGACAAGAAAGATGCTAGTAACATGAGAGTTCGTAGACTTGAGTCTACTTCCTCGGGTACATGGGGAAGTAGGCTCAAGTCTACAAAAGCTCCTGCTTTATTGCAGTTACTTTCAAAGATGCTACAAGATCCCTTGGCACACTGATTTTCAAGATTAACATGGCTGTGTCTTTGAATTCAACTGCCAACATGTATTCGCTTTGGAGGAATTTTTTCTCTAGATTTTTTTCTAATTTAGGTATTTAATCCTTCAGCAACCAAATTGGACCAAATATATATTACAGCAGAGAGCAGGCATGGTGTAGTGTATTGGACTGTGACTTGGGGGGAGACCAGGGTTCAAATGCCCACTCAGCCATAGAAACCAATACTATAAAACCAAGGGTGGCCTTGGGCAAGTCATACACTCTCAGCCTCAGAGGAAGGAAAATGCTACTCGTGCTGAACAAATCTTGCCAAGAAAACTCCTTGATAGGTTTGCCTTAGGGTCACCATAAATCAGAATGATTTGAAGGCACACAAAACACATGTATCATAGCAGTCTCACAGTTCTCTAAATATGCATTACAAATCTGGACTGATCTGGAAGATGGTTTAACTGTCATAGCATCTTCCTGGAGGAATCCTGAGAAGGCTTCTGAGGATATAGAGAATTTTTTCAGTCCCTAACTACTTCACAAACCTGAAGCTTAGATAGTTCTTTAACTTTGATTAAATGGTTTGAACCTGGTTAACAAGTATCTCAGTAGGCAGTTGGTAAAGGCTAAAGACTTTGAGAAGATCCTAGATATAAAGAAGCATGAGTTTATGGCAGAAGCGTGAGTTTATGGTAATGGAATCAGAAGGTGAGGTTCATATGGTGCTCAGATAATTATTCAAGGACAGAAAACAGTATTTTCATACTTGGATACATTCTTTAAACCAGGCATGGGCAAAGTCGCTACCATCCCAAAGCTCCTGAATCCTTCTCAACTTTAAAAATTAGGTGGAGGGAATACCTCCTAAATACTAAAATACTGTTCTTCAGTGGCCATTCTCTCTCCTATTGCTTGCTGTCATCCTTGTCCAAAAAAGTCTGAAGTACAAACTGGATGTAGATCTCTGGTTATTCTGGGTGGTATTTCCAGTTGGTTTTTCACTTGTTACAGGTGCAACAATTAGCCCCTGCTGTACTTTCCTGCCATGGCACTAAATGGAATATGAAGCATAGTTATTTATCAATATGATGTGTCAGTTCTGCGTTTCCATATGGGTAAACTCACATCACTAAAGCAAAAACTTGATAATGCTACATTGGGGTAATATTGTGTTAATTAACAAATTTCATACTTTTCAAGCTGTGCTTGGGTAAATCTATGTATGTTGGAGAAATAGACTTAAAAGTTAAGCTGATTTTTAGATGTGAGCGGTGCTATTGTAGAACATTCAGTATAGATTTGTTAGATAAAAGGTGCATATTTTTCTCTGTACTGTAATTGATGAACAGCATCAAAGAGGGAAGCTTTCCTGTATGAATCGTAAATGTAGTTCATGTTAACCGCAGCACCTTCTTTACATTTTATACACAGCTGAGTTTACCATGTGAAAAGAAATGCAGGTTGAGTCTCATCCAGAATTCCAAAATCCGAAATGCAGTATTCCAAAACCCAACACTTTTTTCATGGGTGGCTGTGATAGTGATGCTTTTTCTTTCTGATGGTTCAGTGAACACAAATTTTGTTTCATTCACACATTATTAGATAAATTACCATAAGGCTATGTGTATAAGGTAGGTATGAAACAATAGAGTTGAGTCCCATCTCCAAGATACTTCATTATGTATATATAAGTAAATACAGGTATTCCAAAATCCAAAAAATATAAAATACAAAACACCTCTGGTCCCAAGTATTTTGGAGAAGGGAGATTCAACCTGTAAAGAGAAATACATTGTTTTTTCCCCTTAAGTTGGTTTAAGAAAGAAATCATTTGCACTAATGCAAATCCTGCCTTTAGGAAGCATTTTTGAAATGGATCAAATATCTTGGCTCTGTTTGTGGGTTTTTCGAAATCTGTTGATGTTTACTTTGAGCCATTTTCAGATGCCATTGTGACATAATTTTTTCCTCCCTTTAAGGTTTACTGTTACAAGAAAAGCTTTTGAACCTGTCTTCTGGCACTTGTAGTCCTTTTGTTTACTTTGTAAGTTGTTGTCTTCTGTTGAAGTGGGACTGCACCTGAGCACTTTGTGGAAACCTTTAAAGTAAATGAACTAGCAGGCTCGTCTTGCCTGTGTTGCTAGTTGAAAGCAGACTTGGCAAATAGGGATTTGTGATCTGAGGTTAAGAGAAAAACATTCAGAAAATACAGTGCCATTTGGCTGATTTGTGCTGATGTGTTTGGACCAAGTGCCAACCATTTTATATGTAAAAGAGGAAATGATGTATTAAAAAGCTATTAAAATGCTTTCTATACTGAACGTTGAAGCGATGGATTTTTGCTGTCTTTAGCAGTGTTCAAATTTAAAGACTTGGTGCCTTTCAGTGTACGCCTTTTCTCTTGATAATTGCAACAGACATATTATTTTTGAAACACATTTAAATACACACACATTTCATACGTTTCTTTCCTGGGGGCGACCATTATTTCAGTTTCTGCCACTCCTTCATTCTGTGCTCTAATTATTCTCTTACTAATGCAAGTGCTTCTCTTTAAAAAGTTCTTGAAAGAAAAACAGCTGCATCCAACAATTATGATTTATTATTATAGTGTTTACCTCTAAAAGAGGATGGAGAGATTGCAAAAGAATAGAATAAATGTATTGTATCTGCCTTCACCGAGAAAGATGAGGAGCAGGTGTGCTTGCCTAAATAACTTATCCAGTAAGGGAGTCTGAAGAACTCAGGAAAGTAGCAATAGGGAAATGAAGTTCAAGGTCTTTTAGATAAACTAAACACTGATAGATCACTGAGTCTTGATAGTATCCACCCAAGGATTCTTAAATTGAATTGCAAAATTGCTGATCACGTAAAAGAAGTATGTGTCTAATCACTAATATTGGCCTCCGAACCAGAAGACTGGAAAGTGTCTGGTTTAACACTGATTTTTGCAAAGGAACCTGGAGGAAGAGGAATTCAGAAAATGGCTTTTCAGTTGTCTTAAAAATAAAATAATCAATCACTTTGATTGACTGACTGTAAATTATCAAACATATATAGAAAATAATGTTGGCCAGAAGAATAAACTTGGCTTCTCCAAAGTGGACTCCTGCCTCATTAACCTTTAGGGATATTTAAGTTTGTTCCCAAGCATATTATGGGACTATGTGGTTAAGGTAGAATGTATCCACTCTGTAGAATTAGAACAATTTTGATCATTTTTTCAGAGTCCTAGCTGCATACAATGGAATCTTGTCATCTGTAGTTTAATGAGGAATTTAGTATAGAGTAGACTATGACTTTTGGGCAGAAATCTCTGAGTACCCCTACTAAACTATACATCACAGGATTCTGTAGGATGGAACTATGGCAAAGTAATATCATACTACTGTAATTCTGGAGCATGGATACAACTCTTGACAGATAAAAAGTTATCTTTTTATACATAAAATAGTATACATTTAGATTTTGTTATAATTTTTTTTAAAAAAGTGGCTAGACAGTGTAATAGAGGACAAATATAATGCTTATTTTCTGTGAAATTGTCTAACACTTTTCTCAAGCTATCTAAGCTACTGGTCATTTTAATAAATAACAAAATCTATTGGTAGACTATAGGTAAAAGCGGATAAGAAGAAAATACTCATTTGAGACGTGGTACTGGAGAAGAGTGCTGAGAATACCACAGATGGCCAAAAAGACAAACAAATGAACAGATCAAGCCAGAACTATCCCAGGAAGCCAAGATGACAGAATTGAGGCTATCATGCTTTGGCCACATCATGAGAAGGTATAACTCAGTAGAAAAAAGAACAATGCTGCAAAAGGTGGAGGGCAGTAGAAAGAGAGGAAGACTGCACACCAGATGGGTAGACTCAATTAGGGAAGTTATGAGCATGGATCTTAAGCAGAGCAGTAGAGGACAGGGGATCTTGTAGATGTCTCATCCACAGGGTCACCGTAAGTCAAGGCTAACTCAAGGGTAGTTAACAACCAACACCACCATAACTGGAGAGACTATACTCCAGAATACCAGTTTCTGAGAAACAGAAACACAGAGTGGTGTTGCTCTCATCTCTTGCATGTGTCTTCCCACAGTGGACACTGGCCTACAAAGGTAATTGGTATCACCAAGCAGAGCTGCTTTTACATTTTGCTAGAAGCATTTACAAAGTTCTGATATGGGTAGCATTTCGATTTACATTTTTTAAACATAGGTTCTAAATTTTGAGTCCCGTTGCGCAAATAGGCAATGGGAGAGTGTGCATCAAGAAATATAGGGTTCTTAAGCCCAGCCAACTACAGAGGTTGACTCTTTCCCCTCACACAGTCTAAATGGGTTTTCTGAAAGCCAGGAACAGCTGCTTGTTTTGAAGGAAGCATTGACATTTACCTTGTCTGACAATTCAGATAACATACAACCGACTCTTGTAACAAGATCCATTGAGTCCATCTGAACAATTGTCAAAAATGTGCTTTTCTTCTCCCATGAGATCAGTATTCTTATGTTCTTAAGTAATGATGGCTCTCTGAGTATTCCATACTGGTCCAGAGTGCATGTGTTATGCATGCAGAGGGCCTCTAGTTCACAGAAAGGGTCTCACACCAATGCTGTATGTGTTCCAGGTTCAGGTCAAGATGTTTGTTTTGACATGTTGAGCTCTCAACAGCTCAGACTATCACATATCTTTTGAAGGCAGTGTTCTCATTCACATCTCATTCTCGCCTTGATCCCTCTTGACTGTCAACTTTACATTAAACCAGCTCTGGGTGGTGTACTACAGCTCTGGTGTTGTTTCTCCTTGGAGAATTGCCAAGAGCTTAAGTACTTCCCAAACGTGCTGCCCTACACTTTGAGGGTAGCTTTTATAATCGTGTATAGTTCTAATTCTGATAATGTTTGTCTCTTAATATGCTAATAGGTGAATTATTAAATGGCTTACTGTGGAATCAGGAGATCCCTGTCTCTTTGGCAAATAACTAAACTGAAAGCAGAGCTGTAGGTAACTGACTTACACTGAGTCAACCCATTCATCCATCTGAACAGGTGGGCAGCAACTTTCTAGAGTTTCACACTGGAGTCCTTCTGAGCTCTACTTAGAGATGAGCTTGGGATGTTTGGTATTCAGACAGAGGTACTGGACAGCCCTTCTCCATTCTACATCTTGCTTGGGCCAAGGGAGCTTCCTGAATCCAGGGGAGGAGCTGGGTAAGCCTGCTTGGTGCCCGCTAATAACAATTTGGGAAATGCTATGAAGGAGGATCTGAGATGGCGCAGGTTTGGGGGGGGATACAAAACTGAGACTTGTCTCTGATAGTAGGGAGATAGGAAAAAGACTGCAGAGAGATGGTCTAGAGACAGGGAAAGGATTGCAGCAAAATTGGGGAGAGGTGGATATGAGAAAGATGGCACAGAGATAGGGAAAAAAGCTGTAACAGACATAGAACAATCAGCTGGGGGAAAGATCTGAATAGTGTTTTGAGGAGCTGTGGATGTTTAAATAGCTCAGGGCTCAGTGTGCGATCTAATTTTCTATTCATAAATGTCTATAGTCAGCCCTCCATATTCACAGATTCTTTATCCATGGATTCAATCATCTACAGCTTGAAAATATTCACACACACACACACACACATATACAGTATATATATTCCAAAAAAGCAAACCTTGATTTTTGCCATTTTAAATAAGGGACATCATTTTATTACACCATTGTATGTAATAAGACTCCACATGTTCCAGGAGCCCATGGGGAGGGGGTTCCTGGAACCAAACCCTAGTGGATACCAAGGGCCCACTCTTCAGTCAGCTCTTCATATCCACAGGGGTTCTGTTCCAGACCTTAAGTCCTACTCTCCTCATTGGTGGTGCAACGTGTGCACAACTGTGTTGGGATGGCTACAGTCATGTACTGCCATCGGAAGATACTCCAATCTGTGGATGACAAACCCGCAAAAGGGAAGAGCCAACTGTACTTGTTTATTACTTTTTACAACTGTGTCTGGTTGTTCCTGCTAAGTTTTGATAGAGAGTCTGGTCACGCTTTCCACAGCAAACCCACTGAGCATCACATCCATTGGTCCTTATAGGACTCACCTTGAGGCCCATGTGTCCCATCTAGGGAGGGATTGTAAGGGAGAAAGAGGCAAGGTGAGGGATGGGAACCCATGAGTTTGGAATAGCAGGACCAACATGAGGAGGGGATCTGTCACACTATGTCAAGCCATGACACTTTTTGCACAGCAAGATGAATTCATAGCCTATATAGAAGGAAGAGCTGCATTCCTACTTGACTCAGAAAGAGAAGCAACATCCCCTAGCTTTGTCATAGATTTCCTGGATCTGAAGGCCTATGTCAGCAGAGGCACTATTCGATAATTGTCCAGGTCGTAAGGCATTTATTTCATTGTTTGGTGGAGCTGGTAAGAATATTTTTGTTTCTTTTAAACTATTTGAAGTGTTTTCTCTAATAAAGATTGTACGTCAGTTCTGAAAGTTGAGAAAAATATCAGTAGAAAATGCTGCTTCCATGGGCTAGCTATACTGGATATCCAGCTATCAAAAATGTTATTTCTGTCACTTTGTTAAAGATGTTGGTGGTGCATGAAGGATGACGCACTGGCTTCCTGAGGTTTATAACAATGTACGTAGCAGTGAGAATGCTATTTGGGGGGGATGGGTCAAGACTTAATACATAAACCGTATGCGAAGGGACAAATAGTTGGGGTTTTTGTACCACCATTTGTATTACTACAGCTCTAGTTATTGTCTGCTAATACGTGGAACATAGGAAGAAATAAGATTGGTTGAAGCAGTTCCCCCAGACCCCCATCCTGCTTGTTTGAATGAAATAAACAAATTAATGGATAAAGAAGAAGCTTAATTCTTCTTAGATAAAGTGATTACTAATAGCGAGAGCTAGTGAGTCCATTTATGGCTCATTTTTAGCATACTCATTATTCCCGGTACATAAAATGGAGTGCAGCTGATGCTAACAGCTTTCATTTCCCTGCAAGAAATTCTATGGTTAAGCCCCCCCCCCACCCTCCCCAATCACCAGTCTTGCTAGTCTATTGTGTCTGGGATGCAATGTCTCCCCTAAGCTTTTTGGTATACCCAAGCGTCTTTCTGATGAAAGCAGAATTGCTGCTGAGGATTTACTACTACTATTGCTATGGGAATTCTAGATGCCCCAAACTGATTTTTTTAAAGCTCTGTTGCTAACAGTAACTCATTTTATCCCTCTTCTTGGATATGCTGTGTGTTTTACAGGCTTAGGTTGCAGTCAACAACAATAACAATTCTCATGACGATTACACATATGTAGAGGAAACAGTGCATAGGATACTGACGCAAATAGTATGTGCCGTTGGGTTTTGTTTTGAGGCTAGGACTGTAACTTATGGGATAAAACTATCTCTTCTCCTAGAGAATCAGACCAGAGAAGCTTACATAAAGAGTAAGCTTCCTTTTCCCTTACAGTGTTTTAAAGGTCAGACTGGCAGACTGAAAAACAGCTGTTAAACCACCACTTTTGTGGCTGATGGTAAAACTGAATTATAGTTTCTGCCTGGAACAATCACACTTTAGATGCACGAGTTATGTTAAGGAAATCTATGTGAAGGAAAAGTGAGGTGCATAAGGCACACGATACCTTCTGGTCCCTTGGCCAAGAATCTGGTGTTGCTTCTCCTTTCCAATGCAGCGAAGGTGGAGGAGAAGCAAAGCATAGTTTGCTAGTGCTTGGGGGTTCCAGTTGAGAATGGCAGGCTGTGTTCTCCCTCCTTTTTCCCTACAAAGCAAAAGGTAAGGAGGACCAAAGTACTCTCAGCTTGCACTTGGTTGGGTCCTTCTCTCTCAACCTGTGCTCTGGACCAAAACCTGCAAACCCCAGTGACCAGTTTACCTTTTCCTCCCTTTCCTGAGTCCCTATGTTTATAAGTTGCCATTTCAGAGGCTGCTCCCATCCTCTGGTACTCTTTTCTGCAAGAGGCTAGGCTGGCCTCCTTCCTGCTCTTCTTTCTCTGGCAAGCAAAGACATTTTTTTTTATTTAAGGAAGCTTTTAATGGTTAAGAAGGGAAGGTTCTTATTTGTTATGCTCTGAGCCAAAACCTGCAAAACCTGTGTCACAGCAACCCTAAAGCGACCCTATCATGGGGTTTTCTTGGCAAGTTTCTTCAGTGGGAGTTTGCCATTGGCTTCCTCTGAGAGAGTGTGACTTGCCCCAGGTCACCCAGTGGGTTTTCATGGCAGAGTAGGGATTTGATTTCTTCTCCAGAGTCATAGTCCAGCACTCAAACCACTGCACAATGCTTCTTATTTAGATGCATATTTTACTTGATTTTAGCTTTTGTATGCATTTAAAATGACTTCATAGTGCTTTAATGTAGAGATTTTAAAATGGTTTTTAAATTTTTATTGTATTTTTTTTAATTTGTTATCTCTGGATAACAGGAGTCCAGGGGGCATATAAATGAAGTAAAAAAAAAGAATAATAATAATAATAATAATAATAATAATAATAATAATAATAATAATAGGTTTTATTTATATACCGCCCAATCACTGGGAATCCGAGCGGTTTACAATAGAGGGGATAACAGACAGTTCCCTGCCCACAGGCTTACAATCTAAAAGACACGACACAAAAGGAGAAGGGAATGGTGAGGGGGGGAGGGAATCAGGTCCAGCATTCTTCTCTCCCTCTGAGGCCTGGACCAAGGCAGATGGACCGGAGGGAGGGCTCTTCTTCTTCAGGCTAGCCCCTGATGGAACTGGGCCAGCCTACTCTCTCCCTCAGAGGCCGAAAAATGACAGTTAGGGAGGGAGGAGCAATGACAAATAATGACATTTGGGGGAAGAGAGCTGAAATTGTCTAGGAGCAATTATGGGGGTCATTGTTTCAAAATCTCCAAAAGTACTGAAGGAAGAAATTGAAATTGATAAAGTCTGGTTGCGATTCTACCCACTGAAAGGTTTCTGGCTGAAAAGGACTCAAGGCCATCAAATTTAGGAATGACTGAAGAAAAGAGCGTGTGGAACAAGAAACCAGAAGAAGAAACTAGAAAGCAGAAACCAGAAAAAGAAGAAAAGACCAGAAGCAGGAACCAGAAGAGCCTGTGGAAAGATCCAAAGATGTTAGACCGATGTACAGCTAAAGAATGAGGGAAGACCACACGGCAATGCTCAAATCATTCAAGAAGAGCGCTGGATAAAAATCTTGTCTGTGTGAAGAAGGAAACTCCAGAGGCAGCCTTTTAGATGCCATTGTGGTCATAGTGTTAGCAGACAGTAGTAGACCTGAGGCAACAGCAGGTGTTGGGCTGAGGAAGTCTGGAGAAAGTGGTTATATATTGAAGTGTACAGCAGAAGGAACTGGCAAAACCACCTCTGAGTATTCCTTGCCTAAGAAAACCCTATGACATTCAATGAGTCACCAGAAGTCAACAAATGACTTGAAGGCACACACACACACACACAAACACAGAACATTTCAACCGGAGAAAAATCTGACATGTTTAGTCCTTCTAACCACTGACTGTTTGAATTGGGATAGGAACACATATTGTAATTGGTTACAGCTTGGTTAGGAAAGGTTTCTAGTAACATTTCCAGTTTATTAAAAGGTACAGTAAGATATTGTTGGTGGTAGTATGTGCCTTCAAGTTGTTTCAAACTTATGGGTCCAAAACACACTGCAGAAATAATCCATTCTGGGACTGCTTCAACTGCCACGGCTCACTGCTAGGGAATCCTGGGAACTGGAGTTTACTGTGGCACCAGAGTTCTCTGACAGAGAAAGCTAAATGTCTCACAAAACTACAGTTTCTGGAATTCCATAGCACTGAGGAAGGGCAATTAAAGTGGTCTCAAACTGGATTATTTCTGCAGTGTGTGTTGGACCATGGTGACCTTAACGCAAACCTACCATGGGATTTTCTTGGCAAGTTTCTTCAGAGGAGGTTTGCCATTGCCATCCTCTGAGGCTGGGAGTGTGTGACACCCATGTAGGGAATTGAACCCTGATCTCCAGAGTCATAGTCCAACACTCAAACCACTACAACATACTAGCTATAATTATAAGTGACTGTTTCATAATGTATAAATAGCACAGAGTGCAAGATGTCTGTAAGCATATATTTAATAATGCCTGTCTGCTTAAAATGAAGGGCATAACCAAAGACATGACAGGCAGTGAGGAATGGCCATCTCCACTTGCTGTTGTTTTTAGCTTTTACCAAACAGTGACTGGCTAGAAGGACTGCTCTTTTTACCTCTGGACCTGACTCCTGCTTCCTCTCACAGGGGCCATCTCCTTCTTTGGCGGGATCTCCTTTTTTGCTTTCTTTTAAAACAGAGGCTGGATGGCCATCAGTCACAGGGAGTGCTTGGATTGTGTCTTCCTGTATGGCAGAAGGGGGTTGAACTGGATCTCTTTGAACTCTATAGTTCTGTGAACCATGAGAACCAATTGTCTCACGAGAAAGGGACTGGTCCATTTTCTCTAGCTTGACACTGGTGTTTTCTTGAGCCCCCAAACACTTTACTTTTGGTGGCAGGAGTGACAAGAAACTACCAGATTCCAAAATGACCCCTCAAGATGAGCATGTTGCTGTTTCTCAAGAGGCTGGGTGAGACCTCTTTTTGAACTGTGAACAACCTGCCTTCCTTCAGACCCAGCTATTCTAAGACCCATGTAACATTTAAGATGTTTTATTCTCTGTTTCATTCCCCAGTGTGTAAGTCCTTTATGTTTTAAGTAGCATTTTGTCCCATATTTAAAAGAGAAGAGACAGCAGTATCTGCTGGACTTGCACCCCTTCCCCATTGCCATTCCCTTCTCCTTTGTGTCATATCTTTTTAGATTGTAAGCCTGAGGGCTGGCGACTGTCAAATTAACAATATGGAGAGCCTTGTGGCTGAAGAGCAGGATATAAATATTCTAAATAAATAAATCTAGCTACTGAAAATTTAAAAAGCTAATGTTCTGTGATGGAAGCATTATTGGAATTAGACTTTCTTATAAAGTAAGGAATGTAAACCTCCCCTTCTGTTACTGTTGATAGACAATGAAATGTTCTTTTAGAAATTTAGATAGATAGATAGATAGATAGATAGTATTAATAAAAACTACACTTATGTAACATTTGTATTCACTACATAGACTGGATAAAACAGAGAACATAAAACAACAATTTACAATAAATGATTGACAATAATCTATTGACAATAATCTGTTCTTTCATACCTCATTCGTCGCTTCTTTGTTACCAGCTTTTAACCATTTTTCCTTATCTGTTCTTGTACAGTAAAGGCTATCTTTAAGTTAAAATTATCATGTTTACTTTCCTTACTTATCTTAAGCATAGTTTTCTCAAGTATCTACATAAACATAATTTTCTGTATCTAACTGAATTTACATTAAAAATCTGTTTATTTCTTATACTATTTATCTTTTAGTGCAAACTCATTCTCATAGTAGTTATTTCTCTCCATTTCTGGGGAAAATACTCAAGAACTTTTTTCTAATCGTTTTTTTTTTTAGACTTCATTTTTTATACCTTTTGTTAATTTGTCTATTTCCAGTATATCCATTAGCTTTAGATGCTCTAAAGCACTGGTTCCCAAACTTTGGTCCTCCCAGTGTTTTGAATTTCAAACTCTCAGAAGGCCCAGCCAGCATGGTCAACAGTAAGGAATTCTGGGAGTTGAAGTTCAAAACATCTGGAGAACCGTAGTTTGGGAGCTACTGTTCTAAAGTGTGGTCATGGTGGTGGGATCATGTTCTCACCCTGTGATGGTTGTGCTGGGATCCATCCTTTTTCTTCACATGGGTGATGTAAAATGGGGGGAAATAATAGTGGCATTGTTGGACACCATCATAATTTGTGTTTATTCTGCTTGGTGTTAGAAGGCTTAATGTAGACCTTGTTTATCTTAACAAAAGATGCTTTACAAATAATAGAATCTGATGGCTGCATAGAAACTCTTAGAACATACACTTTTTCTATATTGAAATAAGAACCCTCTTTTAATTGCCTTTGCTAAAACACTGGGATGCTGTGACTGATAAGGCTAGGGCTATATGGTTGGATTATAATTTTCCTCAGTAATAAATATCAGATAAGAAGACTATAGATGTCTTAAAAGCTGAACTCTGTCTTGAATCACAGTGGAAAGTTTAGTGGTTGAGTGAGTTAAGGAACACAATAATTAATCTGCTCCATTTGAATTAATCACATAAATTGTTGTGTGCCTTCAAGTCACTTCTGACTTATGGAGATCCTAAAGTGAACCTATCACAGTGTTTTTGGCAAGATTTATTCAGAAGGCGTTTGTCTTTGCTTGCTTCTGAGACTACAAAAGTGTGACTTGCCCAAGGAGACCATGTGGGTTTCTGTGGCTGAGCAGGGATTTGAACCCTAGTCCCCAGAGTCCGAGTTCAATATTCAAACCACTACATCATGCTTGGCTCTTTGTCACATAAATAGTGCTCCTCTTTTCTAACAAATGGAATGTAAATCTCCCATGGACACACATGAAAACCCATTCGTTGTTTTTGGTGGCATGATTTGTATAATATATTATGAAAGAGTAGTTGCTTTTTAGGATGTGGGCCAGTAAAATGTACACAGTGGTTAAGAAACAGAACCCCCTACTTAATCTTAGATAGAACTGGTTGGACTTCTTAAAACAAGATGTCTCTCTTTTAATTCTAATGTTTTAGTATTAAATAGCCGTAAGTAATGAAAGCAAAACAGCATATTTTCCCCTTGACAACAGAAAGAGTAGGCTTGTTCATTTTAAAAGTGGTAATTACTCTTGAACCTGAGGCAATCTGGGTTATATAATAGCCCTTACACAGCAGAACATGAATCAACATGAGGGATAGATATCTTAATGTAGACTTTTTTGTTGTTTGCATTTAGGATCACAAAGAAAGATTGTAAACCTTTGCATATGAAGAGTCAACATGACCTTTGAAACATGGGAAGGAAATGGAAAGTAATCCTTTGGTGCATCTTTTATATTATGTTTAAACCTTGCATGTCTCAGATCTTTGAGGCAATTTTCCACTGTTCTTGGTGTCCAAGATTTGACGAACAAATCCTGTATATTAAAAAGAGCAAAAGTTGGCATCCAGAAATGAAACCCCTTGTTAGCAGTAAAACAGCAGGCAGGAGGACTGGCATCTTGCCACAAGTGAGTCTTTTGTCTTTTTAGTTCCAGGCATTCAGAAAAAAATATTTGCCAAAATGTTGCACAACAACAACAAAAACAAATCCCCTAAGTTTGTTTTCTTAAAATTTGCCCCCTGCGTTTGGAGCCTTGGGGTTTATGTGTTCTGTGCACGATTAACCTTTCATAAACATAAAGTGAAGTTCCCATTCAGTTTTCCTTATTCTGAGAAATGAGGTCTTGAAGCTGGGAGGAAATCCCTGCCAAGTATTTCAGTCTCCATGATCAAATCATGGCGACCGACAGAACTGTTCTGTCTTGGTGTGTAGCAAAGCAGAGGAGAGCCTGGGAAGACAGTGTTCCTCAGTGCTTTGTGGTCACCAGCTGAAGCTACAGATGGAAAATAATTTTATTGGATTTAACAGTTTCAGTTAGCATTTTTTGTACTTCTTGAAGCTTTTTGTGAGAAGAAGTGTGCCTTGAACATTTGCACATTTCTGCTATTTACAGTACACACAGTTTTAAAATGTGAATGGGTAAATAAAGCAAATGTGAAAAACATGCTTAAACTCGCTTTTAGTCGGTGGGAATTTTTTTTTAACAAATTAAGTAAAAGGTGCATATTAGAGAGAATTCATTACAATTGTGCATGATTTCAGTGTAGGAAGAAAACAAAGTCATCTTAAGCTGGCAAGACAGGAAGAAAATACAGATGAAAATTAGAGAATTCAATGAAATGGTAACAAGAGATTTTTCACTTCACATATACATTCATTGAGGCATACAGTTGAAGTAGATTGGTAACACAGCATTTGAGATTATGGATCATTTCATACACTGGTACCAATTTTTACATTCCAAGTCCAATGACTTATTCAGAGGTCCACGAATTTGTTTTGATTTTGATAGTCATCCTAAAATTCCTGGTCCAGAGATTCTGTCCATTTCCTAGCTAGCACTGTAGTCCTAAACCTCATTGAGAATTGGTTCTAATTCAGTTTGTCAGGTACTACATCTCAACTTGCAACCTTGGTCCCTGATCTCTACCTCTGCAAATGGTTGGAAGCAACCACCTATTCCACTTTGCAACTTCAGTTTTAGACTGTAACAGTCAGCAGTGGACTTGATTTAGCACTGTCTGCCCCACCATTCTTGGTTTTACTTTTTTGAATAGCTGCCTCCAAAATAAGTATCTAAGCCTTTCTGTTTAGGTTGGAGTGGGATATATGGAGATACTGTCACCATGGTGAAGAAACAGTTGCAGTGGCATGTGTAAATAAATGCAGATTGCATTGTCTTTCAACTGCAAGTTAGATTTAAGTGGCATGTTTGGCAAATATTTTGTGGTGTCACCATACTACTGTGTAAGCATATTAGCACCATCAAACAAACTAGAATACTAATGACACTGAAACCTCTGTCTCTATAACCACCTATACTTTGTTTATTGGTAGAATATGCCTCTTTCATATCTACAGGTCTTGGGGTGGGGAATTAATCAGCCAGGGAAAAATATTAATGTTTTGGATGTCTAAAATGTTTAGTTCTCTCTATTCTTTTTGACTCTTGTGCTTGCTGTGGCTGTGAGTGGCACTTATTTCAGCATCACAGTTTGGTGTTGTCACAATTTGACCTTAGCAAGGGAGGCATATCCTACCATCTTCTGTACTATAAATGGGGAATCTGCAACAAACAATATTGCCAACTTCAGGGTTTCATCCACTCCATTCCATTTCATCTCTCCTCACACACACACATTTTCCTACTTTTCCATCCCACTGTTCAATCTCAAGTAATGTATCTAGGCAGTATCTATTCTATCCCTATGGACATAGCTTCTCAGTGTGAACGGTAAGAACAAATGTCATGTAGTGGTTAGAGCACTGGACTATGACGTGCGAGTCCCAAGTTGCATGACCTTTGGCTAGTCACATTCTCATCCCAATCCACTCTTGTGGGGATAGAGTGAGGAAGAGAGTAGCCATGTATGCTGCCATGAGCTCCTTGGATGAAAGCCTGGATATACAGTATATTACCAGCGTACAAACAAACAAGAAACTGACTTATTCAGATGTGTTTTTCTTTCATTTAAAAATATTTTTACACCTTCATTCCTTTCTAGCCACTCCATTCTGTTCTTCCTCAATCTACATTGTCAGTTTATCATCTCCTACTTATTCAGCATTCTGTACCACTGAGTTATTTTTGCTCTGTGCTGGTTTTTCTAATCCTTTAGGTTTTCCTAAATATCTCTTGCCAATATATCCTTCTTGTATTGGGGTGGTACAGTTTTGATTCTACTGTATAGTAATGGGAAGACTCAAATCACCATTTATCATATCATTTTTTAAAAAAATGTTTCTCTAATGAGCACATTGTGAGGAGGTATGTCATTTACATAGAATTCACTGATAATGGATCTGTATATTTGTGTGTGTAGCTACATTTTTCTTAGGACCAACTAGCCTTTTACCTCTGGACCGCCCAAAGTACCTATAAAGTCTCCCCCCCCCCATAAAACATGGCTAAGTACTTCATAAATAATTGACAGTAGAATGACAACTTGTCTTGGGAGAAAGTTAGATACTGAGGCTTCATCATTGGAAAAGTTTTCCCTGCTTGGAATTTAAAGATATATATTTTTTTGGCTCAGATCACAGAGGAAGATAAACTCTCTTTCTATAGTAAATCATGTGCTGAAAGACTTACTACTGTACTGTATTGTCTTAGAACCATAAATGAGGCAGAGTTGTTTTTTCCATCAGTCATGTTCATTGGAGCTTATAACAAAGCAATGGAAAAAACCTAAAGATAATAAAAGAAGAAATCCCTCTGATATACACTAGAAAGGGCTGTACCAGTCATCCTCATTGTTCTTCCTAAAGTCTCTTGACTCAGAGCAGCAGATACATAGCATTCTCAGCCCTCAGTGAAGGTCTAGGACTGGACCACAGGAGGCTAAAAAACAGAATTTCAACAGATAAAAGTGTCTTTGGCTGGTACTTATCACACAATGTCATGTTCCTCCTACTGCTGCATTGCATTCCATTCATAAGTGTACTGCACTTTTTTATTGATGAGCGAAACCTGTCAATATGCTCTCAGTCTTGCTGCTATTCCTTTACTGGCTTCATGCGATAGGTCACTTCCATGGCAATTCCACTTCTCAGGCAGTCATGTAGTGTGAGTGGCCATGATTCTGCTCCCCTTCACATTCCTCTCATAGCCATTGCGCCACCAACAAGCTTCCCAAAACTAGCTTCTGTGTGCAGTTGACATCCAGGATTCTTTGTCCCCCCCCCCCCCCCGCTTCTTCCCGATGTATCAGACTGCTGCTTGAATGTGAACAGAAGAGCCCCGTGCTTCAGGAGCAGCCCATTCACACTGGCAGTGTTTGGCAGGGCAGAAAACTGATCATGCAACCATGAATCACTAAAGTCTTATCATGGGGAAAAGTGTAATAAGAAATCATGACAACATGATACACTTTCATTCATAAAGCAGCGCAATTGTGGCAGAATAGCAGGATGGGCTTGATAAAATCTTTTGGGTAGGATACAGAGAGGCTAGATAGTAGGGATGAATAAATAGTTTTGTAAAAAGCGCAGGCAAAGTTTGGACCATTTCTGCTGTGCCTTTTCCTCATGTGCAGGTGTTTGACTCAATTGTTGTTGTTGTGTGCCTTCAAGTTGTTTCTGACTTCTGACAACCTAAGGTGAACCTATCATGGAGTTTTCTTGGTAATATTCATTCAGAGGAGGTTTGACATTGTGGTCCCCTGAGACTTGGAGCATGTGACTTGCCCAAGGTCACCCAGTGGGTTTCCGTAGCTCAATGGGGATTCAAACCCTGGTCTCCAACCACTCCAACAACTATGCCAGGCTGTACAAAATTTAAAATTAAAATGTGGACCATAGACTGATGGGGTGTCAAGTGGTATTAGGAGGCTGCACTAGCTCTATAAAGATTTGGCTTGCCAAGTGGGGCTATTCTGTGCAATTGTATATAAGAAGTCAATGCAGCTCTGATTCTGTTCAGTTTTGTGCCTGGCTATCGTGCTTTCAGGAATGGTTTCTATTACAACCATGTAGAGAAAGTACCTGGTTCAGAGTAGTACAGCTAGATAAATATGAACTAAAATCAGTATTATTTTTTTTAAAAAAAATAGAGGATGATTAATTCAGAACAAAACCAATTTATGTCGAATATTGACCTTGACAGTACAAAAGAGCAGCTCTTATTTTCTCTGCATGCTTTCGCTGCAATAAGTGGATGTAATTGTTAGAAGCACAGTGCAGGAATACCTCTGACAGTGTGTCCTTCCTTGACATATGTGCTTGAAAACATCAGCTTCTTTCCCAGAAGGAAACAAAAATATCAGGCAAAAATGCGTTTGACTATTTTCATTCTTTTGTAGCAATTATTAAAGTCAAAGGCATGCATATAAAACAGCAGTTATGAATATATAAGTGTAATGAATAACAGATGGGGTTTTTTGTGTGCAAGCAAACAGGGTCTTTCCAGGATTTTTAATGAATGTTACAGAAGGCTTTTGTTAGTATATAATGCCAAACATTCTCTACTAAAATGCTGGTGAGTGAAAAAGCCCACCCCACCCCCCAAATTAAATTGTTAAATCTGAAATTCTTGACATAATACAAATGTGGTGTGTCAGATTACTCAAGATAAGATGATAATGTTTTAGATCACTGGCTGTTTTTTTGCTCTTAGCAGAGGTTCTGTACTCTTGGGAAATGTGAGTCTTTAAATCTCATTTCTCTTGATGTTTTTTTCTTTTTGGTAATAAATGTCTAGATGTCATAAGAGAATCCCTGTATAAACTATCCTGAGGTTAAAAAAAGCTTTGTATATGTCTGTTCTAGGAGATGTCAGTAACACAGCTGGAAAAAAAACACAAACCTTGAAAGAACATTAAAAGGCTGTTACTGTCAATCTTTAGCATTGTTTCTCCTCAAGTCAGTTCTTTGCAAATAAAAAGATTAAAATGTAGTAGCTATTCTATAGTGACTTTAATTATGGTGGACTTGAGACTTTATATACTAGGTCTAGCAAAAAAACATCAGTACAAGACAAGAGTCGCAAGCATAATGTTCTGTATTGATCACATGGAATAAGAGCCGATTTCTAATCCTTGTTCAAGCGGACTAGGTAGTAGAAGCCACTTAGTGGATCTTGCTGTTAACAGAAAATATTGCGTGTGACATGATTTTTAGGGCAAGGTAAATGTCTCTGGTCTTCCAGAAATGTCTTTCTGTGTTTGGGAGATGTAGATCAAAATGTTTCAGAACCTCATAAATAGCTAGTGTGGCTATTTGCTGTATCTTAAAAGCTGTGGAGTTCTTCCCCTTCAAAAGGTATAGAACATCTACGCAAGTAGCTGTCTCATTCTAGAAGGAACTCTCATAGCCACAGTATTAGCTCCTTGAGTAGAACCTCAAGAATCCTTTGCCTCTCACATGTGGGAAGAAACAAGCATAAACTGAATTCAACTTTCATTTCTTAAGTAGAGGAGAACCTCAGTCTTTATATCTGCTGTTGATTGATAGGCAGAGCTGTGTGTAAAGTGGTAGAATTCAAAGATATAGCCATATTAGTTTGCAGAATCAGTACATAAAGATCTTGTAGCACCTTTGAGACTAACTGAAAGCAAGAAATTGGCAGCATGAGCTTTCGTAGAATTCAGTCTACTTCTTAGATGCATTTGGTGAAGTGGAAGCCAGGTACAGACATGTCCGTATAGTTTACCAGGAAACCATTGTCTTTGTTCATTCCATTGCTGAGGGACTGCACTTCAACACTATCTGACCCCATCCTCATAGGGGTGCCCTACATTCATCTATTCCTCTCACCACAGGCTAGTCCTAAGGTAAAACTGGATCTGCTACTTCATCTCCATGCACAAAGACCAGTTTCCTATGTCTTTGTGCACTAATGACCATTGTTAAAATTGGACCTGCAACTTCATTTCCATGCACAAAGGATTTGTAATTAGAATTGACATCTCACATACCTATGGCATAACTATGTCTGTACCTGGCTTCCACTCCACCAAATGCATCTGAGGAAGTAGACTGAAGTCTATGAAAGCTCATACTGCCAATTTCTTCCTTTCAGTTAGTCTCAAAGGTGCTACAAGATCTCTCTGTGTACTGTAATGTTAAAGTTCTTTATCTGAGGGAACTGAATTATGACCCTTGGATTAAGTAGATTTGCTCCATTCAACTTTTGTCTTTGCATAATTTATTTGGCATTGGTGCTTAAGGAGCACACTGAATGGCTACAGCTACTTTGAGGGCCAGAAACCTGTTTTTATAATAAGAAAGGATAGAGAATTGAGATTCAATCATCTAAGTTCTGTGCTAATCACCTCATGCATGATACACAGAGCTCTAACTGGCTATATCAACATCTTGGTTGTTGTTGTGTGCTTTCAAGTTGTTTCTGGGTTGTGGGGACTCTAAGGCAACCCTATCATAGAGTTTTCTTGGCAAGAGGTATGCTGTTTAAATGATGCATGCATCCTAAGAGGCCGGAAGCTGCGCCAAAGCCACACTCCAGTCCTAAGTACTGGAGCACAGATTTGGTGCAGCTTCTGGCCTCTTAAGATGCATGTGTTATTTAAACAGCATACTGTACCTCCAAAGTGACCCGAAGCAGCTTTATTTTGGCCTGTCTGTTCAGGCCCTAAGTCTATGAAAGCTTTGGTCCTTCCTTGGCACCAGTTTACTACATTCCTTTGAGGAAGTAGACCAAAACTATTTAAGCTTACACTTCCAACCTCTTTTGCACAATCTCAAAGGTGCTACAGGATTATTTTGCTTCTCTCTGTGTGTGCGTGTTTTAAGATTTGTTGCAGTACCTTATCTCAAGGGCTCAGGGCAGGTTGTACTATAGATCTGATAAAATACAAGGTTTTTTTAAAAAGAACCAAAAGCCCATCAATTATAACCAAATCCTAAGAGAAGGGGAAGCCAAATTGACTTTGAAGGCTGGTCCATGGGTGTTGATCACCTGATATATCTTCATTTGATTGTTGTTTCACTTTATGGCTAATGGCTGAATATGTGAGCTTGATTCCATTGAAAAATGTGGTGATAAGTACATCTCACTGTGATGGCCCATTCATGCACACTTGAATATTCATATATGAAACGGGTCTAGAAGAAGAAAAAGGGATGTGTGGGAAGTCTGGGGGCTTTTCCCAGACATTGCAAAAGTACTTTGAAGTTCGGCTTGTTTTAGAATTTTTCATTGCTGCTTATGCGATGCAGCTGTAAAGTAAATACAAATTATAAAATATATACAGCCTTCTGTCAATAGTTCCACTGTTGCTATTATCACTGAAATCATCTTTGACCAATATTTAGTTATTGATTCTTGCTAACAGATGAGACACTGGATAAAAATATTCATAAATTCTCCTTTCTGCTGTTTTGCACAAATGATCTGTACAGCTGGAATAAATTTGTTATCGATCGTGTTCAAGACAAAACCAGTATCATATCTTCAGGTATATTACTGTATGTCATTGGAAATAAGATTTGAATTTTTCATTTACAAAAGCTGTCCATATACTATGATTATGGGAATCAAAGTAATTAAAAGAAGTCTCAATGGATAGGGAGATACCTTCGCCTTAATGTTGCCATAAGTTGGAAATGACTTAGGCACACCACAACAACAAAGGGAAGGTTCTGAATCTGGAAGCTACATGTACCATGATCACAAAACAACTAGTGTTTAATTGTCAATCTGTTCAGAGTATTGGAACTATGTATATGCAGAACCATTTCAAACATTGTACCTGAATTTTCAATGTGGTTGTTTCTGCATTTTAATAGTATGCCTTTCATGTTTGTTCTAGGACATTCAGTCAGAAGAAAGCCGCAATTGAAAGAGAATATGCACAGGTAAGTCATGAGAGGGAGAAAATCTTTTAATTTCTACAGACTGGCAAGATGTATACACTTGTTCCTCCACATTTGCGGTTTCGACTTTTGCAGATTTAGTTGTTCACTGATTTTATTAGAAAATGTTCTCTCTGGGAATTCTAGGTCCTCCAGCACAACTCTATGATCCACTTTAACCAGAGGTGGCACCGAAGGACCTAGAGAGAACACTCAACTAGGCATTTGTAGCTCCTCCAACACTGTTCTATGGTCAATGTCTGGCAAATGTAGACCACAGAGTTGCACTGGAGGACCTAGGGATTCCTAGAGAAGTGTTCTCTCAGGTAAAAACATAGTGTTTGTGTTGTTTGCATTTTTTTCCACATTCACAGGGGTCCTGTGCCCGTAATCCCATTGAACATGGAGGGATGAATGTACTACAGTTTACTTTCTTGTAGCTTATCTGCCTTTAGTCTATTCCTCCCCTTAGCAGTTGTGCCACACAAGGTAGTGGAAGAGCAGAAGACCTTTCTGACTTGGCAGTTTATAGTTACAGTCAGGTATGTGTGACACAAATCTGTTCTGCTAATTGTCTCAATTACAAGATGGATTCAGAATTGAATGCAGATAGATTTTTTTTAAAAAAAAATTGAAAATCAGAATTTTAAAATTTACATAGGATTATTTAATTTTAAAAAAATCAGATTTCATTCTTTTCTTAGAACAGTTGTTTTTTAAAAACACTGTGTCAAAAATATTGTCATGAATACTAATCTATGAATATGTTAGCAGCAGTTCGTGGAGATGGGAGGTGCCCTAATCAGTTCTTTTGTGCGCTGCAGTTCCTTACACCCCCACACCCCCCCTCCCTCTCCTCCCTCGCTCGCTCTCCTCTCTCTCCTCTCTTCCCTCCCTCTCCTCTTCAGTTGTCTCTCTGTGCAGAAATAAAGAAATCAATAAATGGGAATTTTGAAGATAGACTAAACTAGCAAGGAGGAAAAGTCTGGATATAGATCAAGGGATCCATTTTTGATGAACTGAAATATACTGAATACGTTCAGAATAATTAATGGTCCTCTGTGGTAATGAAACCTGCAACTATGGATATGTATTGCTAATTAAACAATAACATGCTTCTACTAAAATAATGACTAATAGATTCTCCTTATTATGATTAAATATAAATAATGTAAATAAGGTGCCTCGAGCCACTTTGGAGTGGTATTTCAATGATGCATGAGTCCTAAGAGTCTGAAGCTTCACCAAAGCTGCACAGTCCTTAGGACTGGAGCGGGGCTTGGGTGTGGCCGTTGGACTCTTAGGATGCAGTATCATGAAATACCATACCTCCAAAGTGACTCGAAGCAGCTTTATTTTGGCTGTCTGTAACAGGCCAATATGACTATTTTGGTCTCCTAGGTGTCATCTGCACAGAAATAATCCAGTTTGATACCACTTTAACTGCCACAGCACAAAGCTATGGAATTCTGGGAGTTGTAGTTTGTTGTGGCACCAGACCTCTCTGTTTGTGATGGATAACTATCTCACAAACTACAGTTCCCAGAAAACCATGCCAGTTAAAGCGTTGTCAAACTAGATTATTTATGCGGTGCAGATGCAGCCCTTGTTAATACTTGGTGACTTTTGAAACTATTGACACTGCAGTGGCTCCCAGTCTTTAGACTTAAGATATTTTGTTCTACTGGGATCTACGAGAATTAGCCATGCTGCCGGGCTGTATGGTTCAAAGCATTTGGCAGACCAAAGACTGAGAACAACTGGATTGTGGTATATGTTTGGCTTGCGTGGCAATGCAGGCTTAAGGAAGCATAGTATTGTAGTGGCCCTAAATGTACCTGGCTGATGGTCCTTGCAATATAATACTAGGTGACTTTTGCTATCACCTGTGCTGTTTGAATGGTGGGATTTACATGAAACTGCAGAAATACATCATGCAGGATTATGGGTTGCAGTGACACCAATATGTAGATGACCCGTTGCTCAACATCTGAAATGTAGACATAGCAATGGTACCTACTAATCCTAGGGAGTATGTGGAGCTCCTTGAAAGATGCTTGATGAAGAAGGATGAGGGCAAATAAGATGATAATTCAGACAAAGTGATAATGATTTGAGTGAAGAAATCTTTCCGTTTGGATAGAGGGTTCAACATGTTGATCATGCTTGGGCTGCACTCCCCTGGAAGGAATAAGTCTGTAGCTTGGAGGCATTGAAATTTTTTGGCCTTTATATCAGAGATGGGCAAAGTATGGCCTTCCAGATGTTGTTGGATTGCAAATCCCATCATGTCTCACCACAGTCTATGGCTTGTGGGAGTTATAATCCAACAACATCTGGAGGGTTGCACTTGCCCACACCTGCTTTCAGCCATTTAGGTACAGATTATATGAAATATGGCCAATACATATATGGCTTTGCCCATGCTTTAAGATCATGATTGGAGGTGCTGCTTATTCACCCACCACAGTAAGAGTTGTCACCTCTATCCTGTGGCATTTTCTAGAGAGAAATATACAGTGGGCTCCATCTGTGGCTACTCCTCAGAGGACATTGAAAATGTAATTGCTCTGACTTTTCAGTAAAATGCTTTTGTGGTTTTTGCTGATGTTGGTGATTTAGAATTTTAACTGGTTTTTCACAGTTTAAATTTAAGGTAAATTAACACACACACACACACACACACACACACACACACACACACACACTATTCCAAAAAGCAAACCTTGACTTTAGCCATTTTCTATAAGGAACACTGTTGTACTGTGCCATTATATTCAATGGGATTTGCGCATCCATGGGTTGTGGTATCCATGGGAGGTCATGGAACCAAACCCCAGCAGGTACCAAGGGCCCACTGTACTTTTTGACGAATGTTAGTACCTAGTGTTGCCAGTGAACAAGAGCTAGAAAGGAAGAGGCTTTGGCTTATTGAAATGGAGTTGCACAAGCAAGTTCTGCCTTCCAACTATCAGCATGCCGCACACCTTAAACTTAGAACATTTCTCTATTGAGCTTTTGATGTGCTGTGGCATCATTAGAGGGTGCAGGGAAGCACACCACACTAGGTGACACCATCAGAAGGATTGACAGCAGGCGTCTGGGGCTGTTAGTCCTCTCACATTCCCTCCTGCCCCACCAGGTGGGCCCACAAGAGGGGATAGTGACTGTGGCCAAGGTGAGGGAACAGTATGGGATGGGAAGGAGCAGTTCTACTCCATTAGGAAACTGGAAGGATGGAAGGAGTGCCTGGTGGCAACACTAGTGGCAGCACTGGTGGCACTTTCAAAGGCCCAATGGGCTAACAAAGCCTTCCTTCCTTCCTTCCTTCCTTCCTTCTTTCTGCAGAACGTCTGTTAACAAGGAGATGTAGGCAGAAGCAAGTGGCACCAAAGGAGAAGTGGGCCACAGCATAGCAGTCCCTGCTGATTTTCTGACCAGAAGGGAATCCAAAGGCTAGCACCCAGAGCCTCCTTTCCCGTTTCAGTCAGGTTGGGGGAGTTGGATCCCTCCCAAAGTTGGCTTTGGACAGCAGCTCCCACCAGCCCGCTGACCAGCATTGCTTAGGGCCAGGGATGCTGGAAGTTGCAATCCAACAACATCCAGAGAGGAGGCCATACTTTGCCCCTCATTCCCCTCTATGGCCTGGAGAGATGGGGCCCAGATTTACTCTTGGAAGGGGAGGGGGGAGAAGGAGGTGCACAGGTGTGATACTATGAGCTACCATGTTGGGTGATACCAATCCTAGTGATGCTACTTGATAGGAAAATATGCTTGGATTTCTGAAATTTAAAGATAGAACTTATAGGTGTTATGTACTGTAATCTTGACAAATGCATGATTTCTCTATAGCAGTTCAGTTTCCTATCTATAAAACAGAAATGCAGTCGTCCCTCTGTATCCACAAATTCAACCATCCGCATCTTGAAAATATTCAAAAATAATGTAACCCCCCCCCCAGCAAACCTTATTTTTGCCATTTTATATAAGGGACAGCATTTCACTATGTCATTGTGTTTAATGGGACTTGAACCTCCTTAGATTTTGGTGTCCACAGTGGTCCTGAAACTAAACCCCAGTGGAAACCAAGGCCCCGCTGTTGTTAGTTCCCTCAGAAGATCTTTGAAAAAAAGACTATTGGTAACACTGTGATATCCTTTGCACATCTTATCCTGTATTAATGACTAAGAATATCCTGTATCATTTTCTTATAAACAAAGAATATTTCCACATCTCCTGAAGAGATACAGAGATGTAAATATTCTGGTTTAATTTAGTGCTACAAAGCTAGGCATACTATACCTATATGCAGGCATCCTTGTTTTTACTTCTATGATGACCACCAGTTCTTTAAGTGAACTTAAATACAGACAATTTTCTATTTCTCTTTACAGCATATCTGCAGTTGATTTCATGGTTCTGAATTAGAAAAGAATACATATAAAATCTCTTGTTTTGCTGTTGGGTCAGAGGTGTGTTGCAACTCTTCTTCATTCTCTTCTTTTGCTGTCTTACAGCCTGTCAGCTGTCAAACACCTACCCTTCAGGAGTTCTTTCCTGTGAATGTAGATGAAAATTTATTGTACCAATTTTACTAGGACAAATGCGGCTCACCAAGAAATGTTTGAGTGACATTTTGAAGATTAGTGAAGAACAGATTAAATGCTGAAAGCTTTATTTTGAACGACATGGCAAGTTTAGCTTTGTCGGTCTCCAGTTATTTAATCTATTAAGAATACTTCTAAAAATGAAGTGGTACAGATGAAATACATTGCTGCATGTAGTTTCCCGTCCTAGTACTAACCAGGCCCAACCATGCTTGCTTCTATCCATGAGAGATAAAGCAGAGATTACTGTATAAGGTTGATCTGTTAGTAATAGGGATGGTGTAATAAGATGGAGTTGAATAACCATGTGGTTTGAGCGTTGGACTATGACTGGAGATCAGAGTTCAAATCCCAGCTTGGCCATTTAAACCTACTGGGTGACCTGGGGCAAGTCAAACTCTCTCAGCTTCAGAGGATGGCAATGGCAAACCCTCTCTGAAGAAACTTACCAAAAAGCAAATGACGAGCTAAGTTCCCCTTAGGGTCGCCATAAGTTGGAAGTGTCCTGAAAGAATGCAACATTGTAAATTCTCTGGAACAGCATTTTGCATTTTGGTAAAAACAAAGAACTTACAGTATTTTGTCATCCTAAGTCCTATAAACTAAAGGAATACAAATCTGTACTTGAACATGGATAAAAATATGTTAATTGGAGATGTATACCCCTTGCTACCCTGTCACGAAGTAAGGGAAGAGCTGCCATGTTTTGAGCAGCTAGGCGTATTGGAGGTGACTGTAACTTGAATTGGTTGGGACAGATCCATTCTCCAGAGAAAGGCAGCCTTGCAGCTAGAGAGCTTTGCTGTAGCAAGGCTGGTTGTATTACTAAATTGGTACTGGTTGCGATAATGGAAGCTTAGTATATATTGTGTGGTTTCTTTATTGACTTTTCAAAGGCAGGTCTTGATTTAGTGAGCAAGACTTTATAATAGACCCTGCCAGATGTCTTGGATGGATATAAGTGCAAGTAAGCATGATGGGTTGAACGCTGCTATTTTTCTTAGCAGTTTAAGGAATATGAGAGGCACAGTAAGCTTCTTAAAATCTGTTTTCCCCACTGCAATGCTAGAAGTAGTGGTTTCAGGCATGCAGAAATTCAGAAAGTGTTGACAGCTAAGGAAAACAGAGGGAATGTTTAAGTTAAATCCTCTGTAAATGATTATTCAGTATATAAGGTCCTAAATGTACAGTAGCTGGCTTGTTTAGTTTTGAGCAGATAAAAGGCCTTCTATCAGCCAGCTCTAGCCTTACCCTCTGAAGGAAAGAAAAGGAGGGAGAGCGGAAATGTAAGGGTGGCCAAGTCAGCTCAGGAAAGCAGCCTATGCCAGCTGCCAAGTAATAAAGACAGTCCACTAATCTGACAAATATTTGCTTCTAGCAGGATAGTGTTCCTGTAAGACCAAAGGTAAGGCATGTGTCTCCCCTTGGCCATGTTGATGTCTACAGAGCTAAAACTGTCAATGTCATATTTATCTTAAGCAATTCAGTGACAGCTTTCCATACCTGCTCTGTTCTTATCTTGGATAGCTTTATTTCTGTTAACAAAACACGGAACTGTTTGTGGGTAATGCTGGAATACATGGTGCATAGTATAATTAGTCTGCCTGTTGAACTCAGAGAACAGGCTTCCAAATAATCTTGCAGTTTAGGTTACATTGTAAAACAAATTAAAACCTGGCCCAGATGAGCAAAATACGTGTAGAAGAAAGTATGCCGTTATATTCCATTTCATTTCCTACTTTGCATGTCTGTCTTGTCTGCTAGTGGAGCACAAGAGTGCTTTACTCAACTGGTTAAAGCTGATCACTGCAGAGGTCGTAATGTCTTACTTGTGTAGTAGAACTTGGGCTTCAGTTTTAGATTGTCTTGTGAGAGTTTGCTATAGGCGTGGTTGTATACTCTGTGCTTGATACAGCTGATGTGATCCAGTTTTGCTGACAAATATTGCTGATAAACACTCCTGGCAGTAGAAAGGAGGGAGAAGCAACTTTGCTTATTTTCTCTGTCACCACCATTCCCAGTATCATATCTTCCATAGCCCAAGAAGGACCCTTTGGGTATGGGGGGTATAGGGAATTGCAGATGGAGCTGTAAGGAATTCGACTTATCCTACTATTGCGAAAACAGTAGCCTTTTATTTCAGTCCACAGACCATTAGGCAACACATTAAGTACATAAACATATCAAAATACAGTGGTACCCCGGGTTACGAAAATAATTCGTTCCGCCGCCGCTTTCGTAACCCAAAAGGCTTCGTAAGCCGAAAAACCCATAGGCGCTAATGGGGAAAAGCCGCAATTTGGTGCGAAATAGCGCCGAAAAGCACCAAAATTTTTTTCGTAACCCGAAAAAACATTCGTAACGCGGAACAGTTTTTTTAAATAGATTTTTTTCGTAACCCGGAAATTTCGTAAGGCGGCGCATTCGTATCCCGGGGTACCACTGTAGTTCTGTTTCTGTCAACTTTTTTTTGTTTTTGTTTTTTGTCTGTCCTTTACTGCTTGAAGAATTTTATCTATCATCCATTGAAGCTTCTCTTTATTTTTGGCTGCAGATAATGTCTTTTTGTATTTCTCTGACAATGTACCTGGCTTCCCTCCAGAGTTCTTCTGGCTCCCGGTTAATTAGGCTTAAAATAGTGCAAATCTATTTTTGTCATTATATTTAAATTCTGTGAGGATGTTCTTCAAGTTGCATTTTGGCACAATGGTTGGTTTATTATTCTTTAAACTTACTGTAATTTTTGATATTGCAAGTTCATGTTCTGTGGCACAATCTATTCCAGATCTTGTTTTTGCAAAGAGAATGGAGTTTCTCAATCTTCTGCTTCCAGTCATATGTAGTGTATTTGATTTCTATATTGGCCATTAAATGATGTCCACATATACAGTTGACTTTCGGTTGCTTGAAGAATGTGTTTGCGGTGCACAAACTGTTGGTCTTGTAAAATCCAATCAGTCACTTTCCTGCTTCATTTCTTGATCCTAGGCCAAATTTCCCTACAGTGTTTGATTCTGCTCTCTTTTCTGCTTTTGTATTCCAGTCGCCTATAATGACTAGCAAGTCTTATTTTAGTGTGTGATCAGTTTCCTCCTTGATTCCAGCATAAAATCTTTCAATTTCTTCTTCCTCCTGTTCTGTAATTGGTGCATAAATTTGGATTATGGTTATATGGATAGGTTTTCTCTGAAATCTTAGTGATATTATTTGGTCAGACTTTATATTGTATCCTTTGACTACTTTTGCTACATCTCTCCTCACTACTAATGCCACCCCATTTTTTCTTAGATTTTCCTTTCTTGGGTAAAACACTATATAATTTCCTAACTCAGAATGTCCCATTCCTGTCCACTTTAGCTCATTCACCTCACATATTGCAATGTTTATTTGCTTGATTTCCTGTTTTACTATGTCTAGCTTCCCCGATTCATGCTTCTCACATTCCACATTCCTATGATGTGTGTTATGCAGCTTCAGACTTTATTTTCACCTCTGAGCTTATCAACAGCTGAATGTCCTTTCAGCTTAAGTCGAGTTGTTGTTTTCTGCTGTACCCCAGTAGCTTTGCTAGTGCCTTCCAACCTGGGAGTGCCATCTTCTGGCACTATCATTTATTTCAATATGGATCATCTCATCATAGGTTTTGGGTGGGGATTTTTTAGGCAAAAGACATTAAAGAGGGTTTATAATTCATCCTTCTGCACAGTACTAAGAAGTGTTAGCTATGGCATCACTGGCATTGTTTCTAAGAGATCATCCACTAGTGTCACCTCAACAAAAGCCTATCTGACATGGGAGACCCTACCAGCAGCACTGCTGCCTTCAGCATAGCCTCTTGCCTCACATTAGTACACAGTCCCTCCACTGTGGAAAGGTAGTGCCATGGTGAATATGCCATGACATAGTTAACTGTCTTATAAACCCACAAAAAACTATGTCTTATAAAAGTTAAAAATAGCAACCCCCACAAAAAAAATGCTCCCACCCCCTAATTTTTCCTATGTATTTTCTTTCTCACACTCTGCATTTTAAGGATGCCAATCAGACCCGGAAACAAGAGACTGTTCCAATTTCCTCATAACCCTAGCTGAACCTAACTAATTGCCCTAACTATATCCCTATATTTTCCCCAACTAATTCTAACTCATTCCTAACTCTGACTGATTGAAGAGAGGATTTGTACATTTAGTTCACAGGACAACCAGTTCTTGCTTATTACACTGATAAATTCCAGTACTAGCAGTAGCAAATGCTCTCTTGACTCTCCAAATGATCTCCCTCTCTGTAGTTTTCAAAGAAGTAGCCATGTTAACCTTTTGCAACATAAAAAGGAGGAAAGGAAAAAGGGAATGTCGCAGAACCTTTAAGACTATCTGGTTTTTCTTTTTGCATGAACTTATACATGATATAAACCCACATCTTTGGAAGTGATTTGGCTTTCATGTTTTTTACTAAAGAAAATGAAACTGCATACACTTGAATGCCGTACTACCCCATGTGTCGTTTGAACCAACTCAACCCAGTCCACTGTCCATGAATTATCCAAGTAGAAAGTAAAATCAGGGGATTTATAAAGGTTCTAGTGAGCTGTAAACTATTAGGGGACCCAGCCTTTTGTTTTAATTGTGAGGATCCTTGATTTATCTTTACATGTGAAACTCGCGGAGGTAAAAAAAAAAAGGCTTTTGCCACCTTTTGGGTTCCCTTCCAGTTGCATTTCTCTAAGGTCATACAGTTTAATTTCTTCTAACATTCCTTCTTCCCAAGTAGGGAAATATTAAAGGAATACCAGAAACAAAAGTAACTCTGATTAGCTAATCCTTGGGTAGAATTAGACTCTTCTGGGACCTTGTTGAACCTTTCAAGCAGAGGGATGTACAGTCACCGGTCTTCGCTATCCACCTGCAGAATGGGCATTTATGACATTTCACTGATTTAAAGTGTGTGGCTGTTTCCATCTAATGAACAAGTCAGTATTCATGCTATTGCTTCATTCAATATCACACCATTGAAACATCTGGAAAGGCAGTATAAGCCCAGTTTATCTAATCAAATTTGTTGAATGGCTGTTTGAAATAGTAACCAAGTTACTGAGAGAGAATCAAGAGTGAGTAGACTTTAATTAAATACCAAATTGGCCACAAGCCCAGAAGCATCGTTCAAGTAAAAAGAGGTGTGTTTGCAATGCAGACTGAGTGAAAACCAACATCTTACTACTTTATTCATTACTGTTGGGTGTAAGATATTCATGCAATGCAGATGTTTAGTCTTTGTGCAAGTACAAAAGTACTATTGCCAAAGATCTGTACTGATTCTTGCCCTGAAGTTACTTTTTTGTTTTTTGTTTTTACAAAATTGAGGAGGAGATTAAAATCTTCCAAAAAGTCTACCTGTGTAGACAGAAAGCTTCTGTATTCATGTAAGTGCATGTGGACTTTATTAAAATTAAAATTTAAAATTCCTGGAGGTTCCCCCAAAGTTTCTATAAGGCATTAGAGGGAGGCAGAAAACACACTGAAAGAGCAATTTCCCTCAATCACCACCAGATCACTTTTGCAGATAATAATTCCCTGTTGGAGTTGTGTGAGATTATGATTCTTTTATGACCTGGAAGAAAAATCAGGTGTTAATCAGTGGAAGAAGACCTGTGGCTTTTGCAGATTTACACCAATCCTAGGATGGATTATGTGCCTCAGGAAGACAGCACACTTCCTAATTCATTTGTCAGGCTGGCACACAGGTACCTCTGTACCCCTGAACAACAGGTCCCCAACCAGCAACATCTGTCTTTTCTTCTTGTTGTGGTTGGCAGTTACCTAGATTCCTTCTTTAGCATGCAGTATCCCATGTTGCTGATTTCCTGTTTGTGCTTCTTCACTGCTACCACCCTCCTGAAGATACAGGAAGCGATTGCTTAGTTGGAGAGGGTCTGAATCCCTTCTGTACAGTCTTCTCTTGACAGTAACTTTCCTCTTAAGTTGTTTCCTCACTGTTACAGGTCTTTTTGTTTTCTTTGGAGGTTCTCCCTGTGTTCTATCCAGGAAATCCTCCTCTTCTCTGATGCATTGAAAAGACTCAGCTGTAGCCATAATACACTCACTCTCTTCCAAAAGAGCTACTAATTTGCACTTGCTGCAGGCGTAGTTGGTGAACCTTTCTGGCAAGAATACAAGCAGCGCCCATACATTGCAGCAAACAATTTTTGATCCTTCTGCCTCCATCTTTGCACTTATTTCTCTCCTTTTACTCCCCTTTCTTCAAAGGTGCATTGCTTCTTGGTTTTTCCTGTAATCCTTAAAACTTTCCTCCAAGGAAATTCTGCCATTCCCATGAATTTTAGTCATATGAGTCCCATTGCTCCAGGGCTGCCCCAACATTGTCCCTGGATTAAGCGGGGGCTTGCGCTCCCCAGTGGTCTCCATTGCTTCTCTGGTGGCAGTGGCCATTCTGGTGGTGATCATTGTGGCAGTAGGGATAGGGCCAAGACTTCTCCCAACTTCATTGCCTCCTCCTCTGCCATCATCACCACCACTTCCGCTGCCACCAGGCCTCCACCGCTGCCTTCTGAACGCTGCCATCACCACCACCACTTTGTATTGCTGTCCTCTGATGTCAACCAAGAATACTTTTTCCCAATACTTTTAGGGTAGCTGGCTCTTTGTGTTGCACCACTTTTTTGCATGCAAGGCACTCCTTGCCTCTCATTATGGCTCCTTCTGCCTCCAGCTCTGTAGTTATTTCCCTCCTCTTCTTTACAGAGTTGCATTACTTCTCAGTTTGTGTTGTGTTCCTTGAAACCTTCTTCCGCGGCAGCTCTATTGTTCCTGTGAAGTTTAGCAGCATCAAGTCAGTTGCTCTCAAGTTGCCCCAGCATTGACTCCAGGCCAAGTAAGGGCCCGCACTACCTGGTGTTCGCCATTGCTGCAGTGTAACTTCACAGGGATTGTTGTATCTGGGGAGGGAGTTTCTTTGTGGAGGTGAAGGGAATTGGCGGGGGGGGGGGGGGAAGGTAGACGAAAAGCTGTTGGCTCTGACTCTTGATTCCAAATCTGAATTTTCTCTCTCCCTCCCTGCATGCTCTTTTCCACCTCATGGAGTCATAGAATCATAGAGTTGGAAGAGACCCCAAGGTCCACCCAGTCCAACCCCTTGCCATGCAGGAGCTCACAATCAAAACACCCCTGGCAGATGGCCATCCAGCCTCTGTTTAAAAACCTCCAAAGACTGTCAGGAAGTTCCTCCTAATGTTGAAGTGGAATCTCTTTTCCTGTAGTTTGCATCCTTTGCTCCTTGTCGTAGTCTCTGGAGACATGGAAGACAAGCGTGTTCCTTCTTTGATGTGACATCTTTTCACATATTTAAACATGACTGTCAGGGCCCCTCTTAACCTTCTTTTTGTCAGGCTAAACATACCCAGCTGTCCAAGTTTCCCCTCATGAGGCATGATTTCCAGACCACCATTTTGGTCACCCTCCTCTGGACATGCTCCAGCTTCTCAACATCCTTTTTGAATTTGGATCCCCAGAACTGGACACTGTATTCCAGGTGAGGCTTGACCAAAGCAGAATAGACCAGCACTATTACTTCCCTTGATCATCACCATCATGAGATTACTGTATTTTCTTCCACCATTGCAAACTCACCCTTCAACAAGGACAGAAGCAGATTTTTTTTAAAAAAAAGAATGCAAATTTCCTTACTTCCTATCATTCTTCTTGCAAAATTCATCTTTAGCAGACAGTAGGTTACCATTTTTGGTACTAAAAGTGTGCAGAGCAGGTAGCCTTGAAATCTTCTCTTGTTGTATTCTTGAAGGAGTATATGAACAAAAACACCCTGCTGGATCAAACCAAAGGTCTGTTTATTCCAGCATTCTATTCAACAGTGGCCAGTCAGTTATCTATAGAAAGTTCATAAATAGGACTTAGTGCTGTCAGTCTGTGATAGCCTGATTGAATTCTGTGGAGTGTGAATCATATCACTTTGCTGTATTTTAACTCCTAAGGCTTTAACTAAGCCTGCAGCTGAAATGGACAGATGTAATGGAAAGTCTGCAAAAAGCTGAGTGTCTGGCATGATATAAATATGTAGAAATTTGAACTTATCCTTCCAGGGTCATAACAAGAATCAGTCTAGTCAAAGATCTTGTTTTCCATAACAGGATAGCTAGATGCCTCTAGGAAGCTAAGAAGCAGTGGCCCTCTTCAACTGTTGTTCCACACTGACTAGTTTCCAGAGGCATGCTGCCTCATATGGGCATCAGGACCAGCAATCGCTGATAGCTTTAGCTCCCATGAAATGTTCTAATTCCTCTTTGAGAAAGATAGTGGCCATCAGCACATCTAAAGGGAGCAAAATCTGTAATTTAACCACTGTGTAAAGAAGTGCTTTTTTTTGTCTTGAATCATCTTGTTCGGTGATCCTAAAAATGTAGAACTTCTGGAAATGTTGAAGCTATGGAGAGGGGAAATATTTTTCACCTGATTTTTTTCCTCCAGAATAAACCAGGAGGCATTGAAATATATGCAGTAGTAGTACAGTTGGATCCATTCTGCCCCCTCCCCCCGAGTAAGGGAAATACTGCGTATGCTTGAGCCCCATTGAAAACAATGTGGCTCGTGCACACAGCATGCACGCCATTGCTGCTTTCAGTGCGCTGTATGGTACTAGTAAGTAGTAGTAGTTGTTGTGTGCCTTCTAAATATTGAAAATACTGAACTCTTCAATAGTATTATCATAATTAATGACAGACGCACACACACACACCGGTATGTCTTGTCTTATGAAGGTGGCAGCACTTCACTAGCTACAGAAATGCATCTTGGATTTGTGTGTTCTAAATGTTTGCAATATGATCAGGAATTGTCATTTCTAATTCTTCAAGCTGTTTTACTTTTCCCCCCAGATGCAATTGCTGGCATATGAAGTAAAATGTCTTAGAAAGCATTTCACTTATTCAAAGAAGGGAGGGGGGATCATCAAGATTTTTTCTTACATTCCCCAAATTTTCCAGGTTCTCTACTGGAAAAAATGATATATTTTTTCCCGTCAGGAAACACTAAACTATGAATTTTCCCGGGGGCCGACCACCATAGTTGGCATACTGTATATTTTTCCAGGCAATCAGATCTCTAGATAATCTCCTTTTCCTCTTTAATTCTAATATTGTGAAGAATAGATAAAAGCTTTTCCCTATCTACTGTTCTCACTCTCTATGCATAATTTTATACACAGCTTATTCTGCTCCACCATTATTAGTCTTATATTTGAGTAGCCCAAATGTTGCAACCTTTTCTCATATAGCAATTTTTCCAGTCCCCTGATCATTTTGCTTGCCCTTTTCCCCACCTTTTCCAGCTCTGCAATACCTTCTTTGAGGTATAGTCATTAAAAATATATTATATCCAAGCTATGGCTGTTCTGTCATTTTGTGTTAAGTTTTTCTGATAGTGGACATTTTATTTTTGATTACTTTCATGTGTGCTTGATTCTTTTGCCACACACTGGGTTTCATTGAACTGTCCATCACTGTCCCAAAGACCTTTTCTCAGTTGATCATCCAGTGGCTTTCCATGATAGAGTGGGGATTTGAACCTTGATCTTCATAGTTATAGTTCAACACTCTAGAGTTATAGATCACTACACCACATGGCTCTCTTTGCAAGGAGTAGCACTAGCATGTACATTTCTATACCACTTATCAGTCAACTCAGCACTCTCTAAGTGGTGCACAGTCTGTAAGGTAATTGCGCCCAACAAGCTGGAACTCATTTTACTGACCTACAAAAGGGCTAAGTCAACCTGGAGCCTTGCCTGGGATTGAACTCACATCCTTGTGGCATTTAACCCCACTGCACCACTTGGGCTCAGGGTATCTGGGTACAGTGCTCATACTGTCATATGCAATATACATACTGCCTCTGTTCCTGGCAGAGTCCCATGCAAAGTCCCCCTTCACAGCAGAAATAGCAAGGAGACCAAAAGTTTCTGCTGCTCCAGAGACTAGGACTCAGAACAATGGATGCAAGCTACAGGCTGGCTACAGTTAACCAGAGGACCTTTTCTTCTGCCGCTCCCAAGTTATGAAATAGCCTGCAGGAGGAGATCTGACATATTGTCAGTCTTGACTGTTTTAAAAGGGCAGTCAAGACGTGTCTCTTCTGGCAGGCTTTCCCAGACTAACATCTCAGTTGTCTCCCATCAGTTGCCCCTCAATTGTCCCTGCTTAGTTTTATAATTAATTTTTTTTTTATTGTGGATGGGAGGGTTTATGATGTTTTACTGTATTTTGATATTGTTTTATTATTGTTAGCTGCTTCAATCTTCTTGGAGAGGCGAGATATAAATAAATTTTATTATTATTATTCCACCTAAATATTAGGAGAAATGTCCTGACAGTAAGACCTGTTTGACAGTGGGAGAAACTCCCCCGGAGTGTAGTGGAATCTCCTTCCCTGGAGGTTTTTAAGCAGAGGCTGGATGGCCATCTGTCGGGGATGCTTTGATTGAGAGTTCCTGCATGGCAGGGAGTTGGGCTGGATGGCCCTTGTGGTCTCTTCCAACTCTATGATTCTGTGAGTGCATAGGTTATACATACCCATCATAAGTAGTTGCTTTTGAGGAGCTTATTTTCTGTAAATGAGATGTGTATTACACCTTAGCCAGCCTCTCTAGAATTGTGGAGTACAGATGGTTTCCTGGCTTTTGAGAGAGCTTCAGACTGTGAAGCAGACTGCATGATGATTAAAGCACAAGTTATCACAATGCATCATTTTAGGAGGAATTGAAATAGTGCATTCTGAGTGTTAGAAGTTAAAATGATGTCACTGTAGGAAAATACATTAGCAAATACCTTTTGGTATTTAGCAGATACTTAGCAAATCTCCATTCTGACACCAAAGCAGGATGAGTAGCTAATACCCCAGAGGACAGGATCTAAATTCAAAACGACCTTAATAGATTATATAGCTGGGACAAAACTAACAAAATTAATTACAACAGGGAGAAATGTAAGATACTGCACTTTGGCCTCTAAAATGAAGCCATAGATATAGGATAGGTGACACCTGGCTTGACAACAGTACCTGTGAAAGGGATCTTGGAGTCCTAGTAGACCATAAGTTTAACATGAGTCAACAGTGTGATGCAGCAGCTAAAAAGCTAATATGATTCTAGTCTGCATCAGTAGGAATATAGTGTCTAGATTGAGGGATGTAGTATCAGAGCATTCTGCTAGAGAAAGGCTAAATACCTCACAAAACTAGAGTTCCCAAATTTCCCTAGTATTGAGCCAGAGCAGTTAAAGTGGTCTCAAACTAAATAATTTCTGTAGTGGTTTTGGACCTATGCTAACTTCAAATGAGTTGATAATATCTGACACTGCAGTCCTACAGAAGACCCTCTCCCCTCTTCTGTATCCATTTGCTCCATTTTCACTTGGCAAAATATTGTCCGTATTTTCAATAGTCTTCCTTTTCTATTCTGGACAGTTAGTATTGTGGTGTTGTTGTTTTTTCTTTTATGTGATTTTGGCAAAACGTCTCATGCCAGCATATGTGTTAATTTATCATATTTCCTTGCCATCTTCTCCAGCACTGGGCCCACAGAGCATTTGTCCATGTTGGTAAATCAAATATATCATGTGGCACATCTCTGCAGAGAAAGCTCCAGCAGTCAGAGCTTTTGAATGAGATTTCATTGCACTCAGTCCCTTCCCTCTTTTTTCAAGAAGCGTGTTGAACATCAGTGTTGTGGAACATGTGAATTAGTTCAGAACAGAATTTAAAATAGAGTAATTTAGGTGTTTTTTTTTTTTAAATCCTAGCCACAAAAGATGTTCATTGTTGTCAAATTTGCACTGGAGACATTTGGAATGTGTAGGTTTGTTGATTATCTCTGTTAAGCATAAGGAATATATGATCCCTTCTCTTTTATGCAGTTCTTTGGGTTAGATATGAGTGTGCTGGGGAAAACCCAAAGAATTGCACAAGTAATTTTGCCTGCCTGGTGGGATTTTGGACTTGGATGTGTTGAAGAGCAATTCCCTTCTTGCAGTGACATTTAAAACTCAGGGGACCCTGCAGTATTGTGTGTGTGTGTGTGCTGCATTTGGTATTCAAAGAAAGTCTTTCATTTTTGCAAACAAAGTGGTTTTTTTCTCTCTTCATTTTATTGATTTGGACATTGCATCTGTTCTTCAATTAAAAGGCTGAAGGTGGGAATTGAATAGCCTTCCAGGTGTTTTTGAACTGCAGCTCCCAGCATTCCTTAATATGTGCTATGCTGGCTAGGCCTGTTGAGAGTTGTAGCCCACTCATTACCTATACTGTATACATTTTTA
Source organism: Sceloporus undulatus (assembly GCF_019175285.1). Classification (NCBI taxonomy): domain Eukaryota; kingdom Metazoa; phylum Chordata; class Lepidosauria; order Squamata; family Phrynosomatidae; genus Sceloporus; species Sceloporus undulatus. The sequence goes on from NC_056524.1 coordinate 5,430,781, forward strand.
CTGTTTCTCATTGAAATCCTCACAATTTGTTCTCAGCCATTGATTATTATGCCATTATTTTCTGGACATAATGGAAATTAAAGAGGCCTGTGCAGCTGGCTAGTGCTGACCAAGTAATTCTTCATGATGGTATTAAAAATAAACATGTCACCGGGCAGGAAATATGTTTTGTCCACTTCCTTATTTTTGTTGCCCTTTAATTGCTTTCTACAGTGGGCTATGCTAAAAAGGATTCATTCCTTTTAGTTGGGCTATATTGTCGTCTTATGCAAACTAAAATGCCCATCATCCCTGGCACCATTGCTGTTGGCCACACTGGTACTTTATTTTTTTCCTTTTATTAACATAAAAATATACATTTAACATTTTAAACATTGACAACAACAACAGGAAACAGTAATGAAATAACAACAACAATAACAAAAACCTAATATAATTAAAAGTTCCTTTTTCTTTGGTGTTAGTCCTTGTTTTCTATTTTGCCTGCTATCTTATCCTTCATAACCAATATTATTCCATTCCTTTGCCTCTATTAAAGAAAATGAAGAACATTTTTGCTGTGTCTTCAAATTAATTTTAGTGTAAAAGGTCTTATGGGGGACAACCATTATATCCCAAGTTGTCTGGTTAATATAAATCCAGTGAATATTTCTTGGATTCTCAGGTGGCACTTCAAAAGTCACATCTAAGAAAAATGAATTTAGCAATGCAGCAGTTATGGAAACCACTTGTATCCGAGTACAGACAAGATGATGCTTTGGATCCAGGCTGGGAAATCTGGGAATGATAGGAGTTGTAGTCTAGTGCAACTGGAGATCTGGATTGAAGAAGGCTGCCTTATGGAATATTCAGATATTTTAGCCAAGATTCAACAATAGGCATTTCCAAACACTGGCAAATATCCAGTAGGATCTCTTGACTTAGAAGTGTAAAGCATGGAGTTTCTAAAGTGGCTAGCCCTGCTGCATGGAGGACAGTTCCAAATTTCCCTTAAACACACTGATGTAGTTATGCCTTTGAGCATAATGAAGCTGGATACCTTATTGGGGGTTTCACTGATTGGGGATGAGAGCTGTGTTCCTTAGAGGCCAGCATTGGGATGATAATTGATCAGCGTGAGGCATAGATGAATCTGAAAACTCAGTCCCCTATTACAGACAAATGCACTTTAATTGTGACTTTTTCTGGTACTGAGCCTGCCTAGCCTTCCTGACTACTCATTTGATTGTAGTGGTGGCGTACGCCTTCAAATCCTTTCCAACTTATGATTCTAAGGCAAAGCTATCATGGGCTTTTCTTGGTAAGAATTCTTCAGAGGAGGCTTGTTATTGCCTTCCCTTGAGACTGAGAGCATGTCACTTGCCCAGTGTAACCCAATGGGTTTCATAGCCAAGTGGGGAATCAAAACCTGGTCTCTAGAGTTGTAGTCCAACACTCAAACCATTACACCACACTGGCTCAAGTCCTTTCCAACTTATGGCAATCGTAATGTGAAGCTATCATAGGGTTTTCTTGGCAAGTTGTTTTTTTTGGAGGGGGGTTGACATTGCTGTCTTCTGAGGCTGTGAGATAGTGGGACTTGCTCAGGGTCACCCACTGGGTTTCCATTTCCAAACTGGGGCATAAGAATGCAAGAAGAGGGTCTGTATAGAAACAGGGAGCTGCCCAAAGAGGAGTATGTATGCATGTAAATAAATATAAATATAAATGTATGTATGTCTGTATCCATTGGGTTTGGTTCCACGACCCCCCATGGATACCAAAATCTGTGGATGCTCAAGTCCTATTAAATACAATGAATGGCACAGTAAAACAGCCTCCCTAATATAAAATGGCAAAATGGAATTATATTGAACATTTCCAAGCTGTGGATGCTTGAATCTGTGGATAAAGAATCTGTGGATACAGAGGGCCGACTGCGTTGGACTGATATCCTGCCTTTCTCCCAAAATGGGATTCTCTTCCCCGGCCAAAATACCACCCACCTTCTGCAGATAATGACCAGATAGCATTCCATGGATTAACATTTTCACAACTCTTAAATGTTACACACACTGTTAACATTTATAAACAGTGTTTATATTATGTAAAACCAGCGGGGCCATTCTTGACAGCCACTGTACGCCGCTTGGCCATTTCCCCTTAGGTATGTGATTTCCATCCCTTGACTGCCCCCAGTCGATTTCAGAGGCAGAATGCTGAATCAGTATGCCTGAAGAATGTGTTTCCTGGATATCTGATACTGCCTTTGACCTTTAATAACTGAGCTGGTCTGTGTGGAGACAGCACATTTTACTGTCATTCCCCCCACCCTTAATTGTGCCTGAAACAAAACAGCCAAAGAAGAGACGGTGATGGAATGAGGTGTGAGATGTGTCCCCCCCTCCCTTCCCCATATCAGCGCATGCCTGCAAGCACACATGCACACAGACACCCTCATATTTCCTCTCACACCATTTCGGAAGCAGGCAGGGGAAAACCTTGGCTTGTTTTTCCACATGACTGGGAAACAATTGCTGCTTCCACATGGGACTCTTCTCCTGTTCCTGGGAAACTAGCAGGGAATAAGCTGCGATTTGCATAATCGTCTTTAGTACTATTGTGGGCGGGCTTTGGATGCCAATGCGGAGGAGCAGACCGGCCACCTGTCCAGAACAAATGAACTTAGCCTTTGTGCCACGTTTATCTGTGTCTCCACACTGTTGTTTCTGCGTAATGAATAACTTGATTAAAATATTATAAAGGCCATCATTCAGTAAACGTAGGTGTCAGGGTTTTCATAGCCCCCACCTTTTAGGGGAGTATAGGAATTTCCTATTTCTTTGTTAGCACAACTAAATTTTGAGGGGGGGGAACCCCCACCCCGTGACATAGTTTTATAACTGCCTTTGTGAAATTATCCTCATGAATATTTATTACGGGTGTGGGAATGAGGGCTGAAACCCCTTCCAACTTTAAAATGATTTCTGTTAATACTTCACTAATTCTTCACCATGGGAAGTAATTCTATTACATACAGTTAATATATTGTATTATTAATAATAATATATTGTTTATATCAATATAATACATTGATTAGACTGTTACCATATCCAAGATACCATGTGACTGCATCTAAGATACCATGAAAGAATTTGACTTTCAAGTCTCTTACATATAGGAATGTCTGTTAACCCATCATCATCATCATCATCATCATCATCATCATCATCAAATTAATCCTTATTGATTTTCTTCACACATGCCCTCTTCTTCCTCTTCAATAACATATGCATCACTTTCTCAAACTCCTCTATGTAAAGACTTCGGCTGAGAATTCACCCGATCTTTATTTGGTCTTCCTATTCCTCTTCAGCTACATATGTACCATTTTTTCAAACTTAAGAATTCCCCAGGTACTTTTCTGATTGCTAGTCAGCTTCTAGAAGTATGTCATTTCATTTTTTTATGGACAGTGTGTACCATTCAGCTGACAAAAGTTTTCATTGCATCAGCCAGATCTTTCTATGTAGCCCCCATTTTGCTGAGAAAGTATTACTGTAAGCTTTATAAAATGACATTGGTGTCTCATATTGAGAAATTGGTTTCTGTAATATATCTTTACAGTTGATTTTTAAAATTATCTTGAAACTCTGTTGAGACATTAAATTACAGTATATTAATGATCTGAGCAAAGTACTGTTTTTTGTTGTTGTTAAGTGCTGTCAACTTCATGATCCTATAAATGAGAATTATCTGGTCATCATCAGTCTTTCCCGGGTCCCACAAACTCAGGGCCGAGGCTTCCTTGACTGAGTCTATCCATCTGGAATGGGGTCTTCCTCTTTTCCTGCTGCCTTCTACCTTTCTAAGCATTATTGCCTTTTCTAGGGAGTCCTGTCTTCCCATGATATGTCCAAAGTATGCAGCCTCCATTCAGTCATCTTGGTGTCTAGAGAGAGTTTAGGCTTGATTGTTCTAGTTGTTTTGATTGCCTTTTTAGCAAATCAGGGTATCCTTAGTTCTTCAGAACCACATTTCAAATGAGTTGATTTTCTTCCTATCAGCCTTCTTTGATGTACAAGTTGCACAATCATACATAGAAATTGGAAAATCCTGATTTTTGTATTCAATAATATATCTTTATACTTCACATCTTGTCTCGTTCCTTCATAGTTGTTCTTCCAAGTCCTATTCTTCTGATTGCTTGACTACACTCTCCATTCTAATTAATGACTGAGCCGATCTATACTATCGGAATGTATTCAATTTCTATTTTAAAGTTACACAAATCATATGTGGTCATTATTTTTCTTTTCTTAATGTTCACCTGTAAGCCTGCCTTTTCACTTCCTTCATTGTCTTCTACTGTTGCTCCAAGTATTTGCTAATTTCTGCTATTAATACAGTGTCAATAGCCAGTGTGTTAAAGAGGTTTGAGGTTTGGACTAGGAGACCAGGATTTGAATCCTCCACTTAGCCAGGGAAACCCACTGAGTGACTTTGGACAAGTCACACTCTTTCAACCTCAGAGGAGAGTAAAGGCAAACCTGCTCTCAACAAATTCTGCCTAGAAAACCCCATAATAGCCTCAGGGTTGCTATATATCAGAAATGACTTAAAGCACACAGCAACAACAAGTATAGTGTCATCTGCATATCTTAAATTTGTGATGTTCCTTCCTCCAGTTTCCATGCCTCCTTCCACTGAGTCTAATCTGTATCCAATTAAACAGATATGGTAATAAAATGCTGCCTTACCTGATCCCCTTGCCAATTGGAAACCATTCAATTTCTCTATTTCTGCTCTGACAGTAACCTTTTATCCTGAGTACAGATTACACATCAGGACAATAAAATGTTGTGGCACACCCGTGTTGTTGTTGTTGTTTTAAGAGTGATCTACACAATCTACATAGCTTTTCATGATCTACACAATCTTTAATCTTTAAAACACAGGGTGATTTTCTTCTGAAATTATCTGATGCAGTCCATTATCCAGTGTATGTTTGCGCTGTGATTCCTAGTACCTCTTTCTTTCCTGAACTCTGCTTGGACTGCTAGCATTTCTGACTCCATATATGGCAAAAGTCTTTGTTGTGGAATTTTGAGCATCACTTTGCCTGCAAAAGAGACTAATGCAGTGGTCTGGTACTTATTGCAATCTCTCGTGTCCCCTTTCTTGAGGACTGTATATTAAGCATTCCTAAATCATTCTTCTCTCACACTCATTTTAGGCTGGCTTACTTTCTGTCTTTATATGTGTACATAGACAGATGCATACATAATAGACAAGGCCTGCACACATTTGTATAGGTTGGTTCAAATCACTGGATTATACCTGAAAACTGGTTTCTCACTCTGTGAACTAATTTCACTATAAACTATTGAAGTGACAAATTTTTGCTTCTGATGCCCGATGGCACATTACACTATTGGGCGATGTAGTTGTCAAATGACAATGTATGTGTGAGTCACCTTTAATTTAACCCATCTAATTAAAATTTCAGCGAGGAGAAATTTAAAAGACTTACTGTATCCCAAACAGTTTAATCCATTTTTGGGTGATAGTGGTAGGGCAATTTGGATCTGCCTTTGTACATTGATAATGAAGAGTTTGCAGTAGCAGCAGATATTCTACATAGTACTTATGAATGGTACAATTTATGCCACTTAACACCACTTTTTACAAGTAAATTGCTTCATAAATGTTAGACCTCTTTTTGAGACATATAAGGCCCATACAGACCAGCCAAAATAAAGCTGCTTCAGGTCACTTTGGAAGTATGCTGTTTAAATGATGCATGTGTCCTAAGAGGCCAGAAGCCGTGCCAAAGCCATGCTCCAGTCCTAAGGACTGGAGCACAGCTTTGGTGCAGCATCTGGCCTCTTAAGTTGCATGTGTCATTTAAACAACATATTTCCAAAGTGACCCGAAGCAGCATTATTTTGGCTGTCTGTACGGGCCCATAGGTTCAGTTCCCTCCCCACCAAAGGTGGGGAAACAGAATAAACAAGTTCAAATAAACTGTGATACAGTAGAGAAAATATATCAGTCCTAAATAGTAGAATCCTAGAGTTGGAAGAGTCCATCCAGTCCAAACCCATTCTGCCATGCTGGAACTCACAATCAAAGCACCTCTGACAGATGGCCATCCGGCCTCTATTTAAAGACCTCAAAAGAAGGAGACCACCAATCTCCAAGGGAGTGTCTTCCACTGTCAAAGAGCTCTTACTGTCAGGAAGTTCTTGCTAATATTGAGGTGGAATCTCTTTTCCTGTAGGTTGAATTTATTGCTCCATGTCCTATTTCTTGGAGTGGCTGGAAACAAACTTGCTCCATCCTCAATATGACACCCCTTCAAATATTTAAACATGAGTATCATGTCATCTTTCAAGCTTTTTTTCTCAGAGCTAAACATACCCAGCCCCTAAGTTGCTCCTCATAGGGCTTTATGGTTTCCAGACTCTTCACTATTTTGGTCACCCTCCTCTGGACTTGCTCCAGCTTGTCAGCATCTTTTTTGAATTGTGGTGCCCAGAACTGGGCACAGTATTCTAAGTGAGGCCTCACCAAAGCAGAGCAGAGTAGCACTATTACTTCCCTCAATCAAGACCCTATACTTTTGTTGGCACAGCCTAGAATTGCATTGGCTTTCTTACCTAATAAGAATGTGTAGTAAGCTATAAGAAAGCTTATAGTACATTGTAGCAGGCGTAATGCCAAATACAGGTTGGAGCATGCAAATAGCATAGTTTTGGCAGGAGGAAGCAAACTAAGGAGCCCAGTTGATGGCAAAGTATGTTTGCATATCTGTAAGTATATCTGTAAAGGCTCATGTACATCTGATAAGCTTGTTATAAAAATCATGGGTTGATATATCTGTGTTTCTTAGGGATTCTGGTATATAAAGAAGAAGAATGATGTCACAGTATGGTTTTGAATGTTCTTGTCTACTGAAATAATGTAGGCTTCTAATCTGGAAGCTGAAGCATGATTATTTTTCAGAATGCATGTACATGTATATTTCACTATAGGTTTTTAGGCTTCAAATTTCTAGTCCCTCAGTGACATGTATAAAATGAACAAAACGTTCTATTACTGTATTTCTATTGTTCTGTTACTACATTTTAGTACGTTTAATATTCTGTTGGCCAAAGCTACTTCTAAAAAGATATGTGTTTTTAGACGCCCAGCACAAATAGACACATGGATGTAAGCTATTAAATGAAACCCTACTTTCTTGAAATACACATATTGAATACACACACATTTTTCAGTTACTTGAAAAATCTGAAAGTGTTTCTCAAATCCTGGAAAGTTGTTAAAGGCAGTTTGAATTTACATAAAAATCTTGAAGATTTCTTGTAACTTAGCTTCACAATATTGATATATTACTTATGGTTTAGAAAAAAGTATGATGGGCAAAAAAAGCCATACTGGGGAGGATGCTGCTTAATGGTCAGTTGGATCTTCTTGAGGAGAGGATCATAATGGCAATTTCCAGGGCATTTAAAAAAAATAACTCAGAGAGCTGGGTTGGGTCTCAGGACACACTTTGACCAGCCCTGAATGAATAACTTGAACATGGATGAATATATTCCAAACCACCCCCACTCACCCTCTTCATGATTTATCTGCTTCCTCCCGGAGTAGCTTTGCAGGAAGGGGTGCTCCTTTAGGGTACTTAGCCAACCTTCTCCAGATCAGAAGTCAGTACCTGGGCTTTATTCTAATAACATGTGAGAGGCGCATGCTGTTTTCTGCCTAAAAGAAGTCTGCTCTTTGCAAAAAGAATGTTTGCTCTCTTGACACAACCTTCAGTTTCCTTGTGAGAGGTACCTTTTCAGGTAAGCAAATGCCACTTGACTTTTCTGGTTCCGCCATCCCAAATTTTGGAGTTGCCAGCACCATGTCAGGAGAATAAAGTCAAGAAGGGACTGGAGTTGGCCATCTCTAGCTTGTAGATTTACCTCTTTTAAAGGTTTCCCTCTCTTCTGAAATGAGAGTGTGAGCACAAAGTAAATCTTAAGAAGAACATCCTGATGAGGAAAAGCTGTTGAGAATGGAATAAACTGCCTTGCGAGGTGCTGCAGTCTCCTTCATTGGAGGTTGATAAGCAGGGGTTGGGTGGGCAGTCCTCAAAGATGTCTTAGCTGTGGGATCCTGAACTGTCAGGGGTTGGATTAAATGACCCTTGGGATCCTTTCCAGCTTTGCAATTCCATGATTCCAGCAGCTGCAGCCAATAATGTGTGCTTTTTCTTTTCAGGATGCGAGCTAAATTTAGAGTTTTATCGTGGTAAAAATAAAAAGGAAGAATGCTGGTCTAAACTAGATTGTGTTCCTAACTAGAGTAGATTCGTTGAATCAGTGGAACATAAATATTATCAAGTTCCTATTGAGTCAGTAGGTCAAGTGTGGCTGGGACCAACAACTGGATTTAGGTCATTTTGATGGAACTTTAATTTAATCAATTTATGGCATTTATATAACATGCTTTATATTACTTACCCCAACATAGTAAAAACAGTATGCAAAGGGATCTTGTAGCACTTTGGAGACTAACTGCAAAAACTTCTTTTGCACAGTTAGTCTCATAGGTGCTACAAGATCCTTTTGCATACTGATATTCCAGACTAATATGGCTATGTCTCTGAATTCCAACCCTTTAGTGAAAAATATCACTTTCCTTTACTTTATTTTAAGAAATCTTACAGTATTAAAAGAAAGCCAGCATTTGTTAGGCAATATAGCCAATACTAACATTTTAAGGTTGCCACCCATTAGGGGAAAAAATAAACAAAATAAGGGAATCAATGTTAGCAGTGTGTTCCATCTTCTGCTTCCAGCACTTTTGGAAAGCAAGGTGTGTGTCATCTTTTCATCTGGTGCTTTTTTAAATTTCATTTTAGTCAGCTTTTTAAAAAAAACATTTTATGGTCAGTTTGGCATGTGAATAAAATCTGAGGTATTTTTATTTGACTTTGTTGCTGACAAGAAGCATAGCTGACTTTGCAACTTCAGAGGAAAAATATTTTCAAACAGATTTTCCTTTGCAAGTGTGTTGACACCTAGCAATTCCATATCCCAGGGTGTTATAGCTTGTTACCTTTTGGAAATTGAATACAAGCACATCTGCAGTGATTACAAATCTGTTGGGGATTCAGTAAGACAGGAAAAACAAAGGAGGCATTTTCTATTTTGAGAGAACATCTTGGTTGCATTGGCCAGAGCCCTTTTAAAAAGAATCTTTTTAAAGTGGCTCAGCTCTGTTTCAGACTGACATAGTTCAAATACTTCAGTTAGCACTGTATATTTTTAAACATGACCACTACTAGTATATGAAGTAAAGGGATTTTAAAACCTGAAATGTTTTTTGTTCAAGGAGGAGTTGAAAAACCTGGGGTAGATGCCTCCACAGTATTGATTAGGCATATTTATTTTTTGCTTAGGGAAAAAAAAGAAACGGCTCATACAACATGAGGCACTAGTATGCTTAGCTGGAAGAACTGGTAAAGAAATTAAAACTTTGCCCACGTGATTAAAAGCACGATCTTTTCAATGTCATATGCTATACTTTTTTTCTGTCATCCGCATCCAGCATGGCCTATGACCATACTGGCTAAGAAATATGGTAATTTTAGTCCAGCAAGTATGAACTAAAGGCAGTTTTGGGAAAGGCAGTTTTGAAAGTGCCAAGTTGCCAACCAAGGTAGACTTTAGCATTGGAATGTGGGTTGATGTGGGGAATGGTGACTGTAACTCCTCCTTGATATGTTAAGAAATACTGGGTTCCTGGAGTGACCAGCTTCCTACAGATGACTCGTCTTCTGTGTGAAGTTTGGATTTCAGAAGACAAAATGCAAGAATGAATTAAGCATAGTTCAGTTTGTAAGGAAGAGTTTGTAAAGAAGAAGCAACTACTTGAAAAACAGCCTGGCAGTTGGAGTTACCAGTCTCCCAACCAGTCATATAAAGTGAAACCTTGGGGATTGTTCTGATTTCTGATGCCTTTTAATGCGAGTCCGCCCAGGTTTGAACACCTGTCAAATTATCACAAACGCTGTAGCAAAATAGGAAAGCCTTTTCTGTGGTACGGATATATATATTTTACCATCTTCCATGTTCTGAGAAATAGCCACATTAGTCTGGAATACGAGTATGCAAAGAGATCTTGTGGCACCTTTGAGACTAACTCTGTGAAAGAAGTTGTAGCATTAACTTTTGTAGATTTGGCCTACTTCAACTTCTTTCACAGAATTAGTTGTAAAGGTGCTACAACACCGCACTGCATACATCTTCTATGTAGTTGTTATTCAGTTGTATTAGTAACTGGACTACAAATCACTCTGTATCTCCTGTTCATAAATGGATATGGCTACATGTGATAAATACTGATTGATTGAAAGGGTATAGACTCATAGAGTTAGAAGAGACCCCAAGGGCCATCCAGCTCAACCCCCCGCCATGCAGGATTACAGAGCACAAAGCAGCCCCTGACACAGATGGCCATACAGCCTCTGTTTAAAAACCTCCAAAGACAGAGCTTCAACCACAGTCTGAGGCAGCATATTCCATTGTCGGAACAGCTCTCATTGTCAGTGTATTTTTAAAGGATGTGGAAAGTTACCTGTGATTCTGAAGAACTAGGTCTTTCCAGACAGAAATAATATTAAATGTGGCTGTTGAAATAAATGTAGGTCTTAGCTTGGCCTCTTACAATACATTTTGTAAGTAGGACTTACGTTGGTGTGAGTTCTGGGAGCGTTTGGGCCACCGTGAAGTGCTAATACTTGTCTGTAAACCAAAAGTAGAAGTTACAATCCGTTAAGAGTAGAAGAGACCACAAATGAAAATGAAAGGATAATCCAATCAGTAAACAAACACAAACCAAGCAGGAGGGCAGTATGAGGTGAAAGCAGAGAGAAGTAGTTTGCATCTAAAAGAACAGTAAAATTCTGGGGTGATGAAAAAGAAGCTAAGAAGCTCTTGTTGGTGTTACATGCCTTCAAATCATTTCCAACCTTTTGTGGGATTTTCTGGGGCTGAGAGTGTGTGATTAATCCAATGTCATTAGTGCGTTTCCATGACTGAGCTGGGAATCGAATCCCGATCTCCAGAGTCACAGTTCAACACTCAGGCCACTATGCCATGCTGGCCTGGCCATGTGAATAGGAAGAAGGAGTAGTCTTAGGTGTCTCATTCACCACAACTCAGTCCCCTGATTCTGACACATCCTTCGGGATAGTTGCACTTCACACACACACCCTTTTTTTAATGGGGAAGTATTTTTTTAACTATTGGTTTATCAAATGGGAACAGCAGCAGGTTAAAATCCTGCCTGTAACATAGAAACAGAGAGCTAGCATGGTACAGTATAGTGGTTTGAGCATTGGGCTACGACTCTGGAGAACATGGTTTGTTTTTCTGCTTAGGCATGGAAACCCACTGGGTGACCTTGGGCAAGTCACACTGTCTCAGCCTCAAAGGAAGGCAATGACAAACCTTATCTGAGCAAATCTTGCCAAGAAAAACCCATGATAGGTTTGCCTAAGGGTTTCCATAAATCGGAAACAACTTGAAGGCACACAACAACAGCACAGAAACACCTGGTCAGTGGCCAACTGCTCCTTTACAACCCTATCAAAATTGGTTTAATGTATGTGAAGCATTTATCTTTTCCTAGCCTGGCTACCAAGATTGTAAAACATGTCATGATTTGGGCTGTAGGTCAGTTGTCTGGAAAGTTCATGCAGAATGTCTCAGATAATTCCTGTTTTTTAAAAAGAGGGGGCTCAAGGATGGAAGAGACCTATGACTGCTTCTTTCCCTGAGATTTGGAAAGCTGCTGCCAGTCAGAATGGATAATATTGGCATGTTGGTCTGGCTTGGTCTAAGGAGTTTTTTTGTATTGCTTTCTTTGGAGGTCACAAAAGTGATTTGGTTCTCTGCTTTTTCTGAGCACTTTAGCCACCTCTCTGAATCAGGTAGCCTGGCTACAGGATCATATAGCCGTATAGCACCAACTTTCCTTCAGAGATACACTGCCCCTGAACCTGAAAGTGCTGTTTAGATACTGTGCCTAAGGACCATGACATATAGAACCAGTCCATTTTTAAAAACATACATACATTGGTAGCAACTCCCACCAAGTTATTTTAGTGAGTTATGCATTTGTGTAGAGAAAATACTCTCCTTTGTCAGTTGTAAATGTATGGTCAATTTATAGTAAATTTATTAAGTGACTTTGAATGCTAGTGCTATGGGAGAAAATTGTCTACTTCCTTCCCATCATTTCATACCTTTGTCAAGTACTCCTATTTCCACTGCCATCCCTACAGCCTTCTCCCCCCCCCCCCAAAAAAAAAATTGAACATTAGGAACCCTAACACTTTCTACTATTTTGGAAATTTTTGCTCTTCTCTTTCAGAGAGGCCAAAAAGGAATGAACTGTGCATCATATTTGCATTGTTTGCGCATCGTGTGTGGCTGCATCATGTCAGCCATCATATTTTTCAATCCTTCTCTGATCATTCCTACTATGGATTTTGCATGCCCCTGAACACAGCTTATTTCTTGCCTGAGATGTCTGTTAAAACTAAGATCTTGTTTGCAGTTCATCACTGGCAGTTCAGGCACTAGGAGTGCTATAAAAGCCAGTCTTACTAATCTTACTAGCATCTGAGGAAGTAGACTGAGGTCTCCGAAAGCTCATGCTGCCAACTTCTTTCTTTCAATGTGAAGTCGAAGGCTTGCATGGCCGGCATCCATAGTTTTTTGTGGGTTTTTCGGGCTATGTGGCCATGTTCTTGAAGAGTTTCTTCCTGACGTTTTGCCAGCATCTGTGGCTGGCAACTTTCAGTTAGTCTCAAAGGTACTACAAGATGTTTCTACCTATTCTTGCTAGTCCGGTGTACATCACTTTATACCAGGTCTAGGAAACTTCCCTACATAAGATGTGAGACTGGAACCAAAGCATCCCTAATTCTTGAGTGATGGCTGGAGAAGGCAGCTGGAGCACCAGAAGTTTCCATTCCTGCTTTATACCTGTTTTGAGTTTTGCATGTTATTTGTTTGCCTGTTTACTCAGTAGGGCGTGATCCTTGGTTAGTATCGTTCTGGACATTTACATTTCCTACAAATCTTACACTGTACAAAGCCTCACAATTCACCCCGAATTCCCTGTGCAGTTCCTGAGGGACCTCCAGTGCTTTCCCCCATTACTGTGGAAACTACCTGATCAGTTCTATCCTCCTTGCTTTCTGTGTTCAATCAGTTGTTAATCCATATGATAGCCCACCCCCTCTTATTCCAGGAATGCAAAGCTTACTTGGGAATCTGTGGTAATGAGGGATTTGGGTCTTTAGATTCCTTCTTTAAAAAATGGTTCAATTCTGACTGGTATCTTCACGCTGAAGATCAGGGCAAAACAAAACATTTGTCTTAGCTTCAATTTCCTGATTATTTTTCAGCTAGTCTTTATATTTTAGGCGTCTAATAGTCCAGCCACCTTTCTGGCTGATTTCTTGGCTTTGGTGTGTTAAAGCAAATTATTATTTTATCTTTTAATGTAAATAAATAAATAAAACTTTTATTTGTATCCCGCTTTTCTGTGATGAGACAATCAAAGCGGCTCACAACACATTAAAATCCACATTCACAACATTGTGTCCCAAATTCCCCCCCTTAAAACAAGATTAAACATGTTACAATTAAAATATTGAATCGAATCAAATAATTTATGACAGCACATGGCCAGCTAAAATAATAATATGTTCTGCAGAAATAACATTGCATTGCATCCACCGGAAACATTGTATTCTAGTGTTTCGTATAAATGTCAAGAATAAAATCCAGAGACATGCATCTAAATGGGTTTAACAGTATACTAAAAATAAGGGTATAACAGAGGTAATTGACTATCTAGCTATCGAAATATCTCCGGAAGAAGTTATATAATAATTTCCTGCATCTGTTTTAAAAAGTTTTGATGGCAAATAATAGCATCTGCAAAGAATTTAGCAACTTTGATAGTTACATATTCACTGCTGTCTGCAAGAAGATAGTCCACATAAAATTTCTCCTGCCTGCCAGGAAACTGTTGAATAAAATATCTATTAAAACAGAATTTAAAAATATATATATAACGAGGACAGAGCGGTGGGCTGATACATGATGTTGGGGGCAGTCATTCTGTGGCCAGGCACTTTCATTCAGGAAAGGCCTGCCGGAAGAGATCCGTCTTGACAGCTTTTTTAAAGCTGTCTAAGCTGGCAATTTGACGGATCTCGTCTGGCAGACCGTTCCATAGGTTGGGAGCAATTGCAGAGAAGGCCCTCTGGGAGGTAGCAGTTAGTTGGTCTTTAAAGGCTGCAATAGATTCCTCCCAGAGGACCTGAGGGTGCAGTGTGGCGGATTATATGGGAGCATGCGATCCCTCAAATAGGTTGGACCCAAGCCATGTAGGGCTTTAAAGGTTATAACCAACACCTTGTACTATGCCCGGAAACTAATAGGCAGCCAGTGAAGAGATTTTAGGATAGGCGTTATTTGGTCACTCCTAGTTTTTCCGGCGACCAGCCTGGCTGCCATATTTTGCACTAGTTGAAGTTTCCGGACTAGGCACAAGGGTAGCCCCATGTAGAGCACATTACAGAAATCAAGTCGTGAAGTTACCAGTGAATGTACAACAGTTTCCAGGTCCTTTACTTCCAGGAAAGGGCGCAGCTGGTGTATCAGCCGAAGCTGCTAACAGGCGCTCCTGATCGTCGCAGTCACCTGATTTCTCATGTGAAGCGACGGATCGAGGAGCACCCCCAGACTGCGAACACAGTCCTTTGTGGAGAGCGTGACCTCATCTAGGACTAGAGGTTGCAATTCTATACCTGGTTTGGGGGCCCCTACTGTAAGTACCTCCATTTTGTCTGGATTCAGCCTGAGTTTGTTTTTCCTCATCCAGCCCATTACCGATTCAAGACACTGATTGAGAGGAGAAATGCCATCTGTTGTCATAGCTGCTGATCAGGACATGAAGAAATATATTTGGTGTCATCAGCGTACTGATAACACCCTGCCCCATGTCTGCGAATGGTTTCTCCCAGTGGCTTCATATAAATGTTGAATAGCATCGGGGACAGTATGGCACCTTGAGGGACGCCACATTTAAGCTCTGTTTTTGAGGAGCAACTCTCCCCAAGCATCACCCTCTGGAATCTACCCGAGAAGAAGGACTGGAACCACTGGAGTGCAGTGCTACTGATTCTTAACTCTCCCAGGCGTTCCAAGAGGATAACATGATCTATTGTATCGAAGGCTGCTGAGAGGTCTAGAAGCACCAACAGGGTCACGCTTCTTCTGTCAATGCCGAGACGAGCAACCATGGCTGTCTCCACCCCATATCTAATGCTTTTGGAAGTACGAGCCTCATTTTTACTTGACTTGTTGCCAGCTTAATTTGTTGAGCCCAGGCTTTTTCTTTATCTTTTCTAAATTGCCCAAGAATTCCATGTTTTTAAAAGAAACTCTCTGCAGTAAGATCTGTCAGGATTTAGCCAGTACGCATAGCAGAATTGTTCAGCATTTTTAGTACAAGGGAAATTCTCACTTTCTAAAATGTTTGGAAAACACGTTACGTAGCACTTTAAAAACAACAAATACATTGTGACATAGAATTTTTGTTAGGCTTTAAGGTGCTACAAAACACTGTTTCTCTTTCCCTCTGCTTCCTTTGTTATTCCTACAGAGGACTTTTTCACACAGAGGAATGCATCACCATCCCGAAAGAAGAGGAAAGTGGGGCCAATGCAAAAATACATGAAATTACGTACATCACACAAAGACGAAAACAGCATCCATCCAAAAGAAAGCAGTGTGAATGCGAATGAATTCACATGAGTACATACCGATCGTCTTTTTATTGCCAATTAACATGTTTGTACCTGCACAGGGAGGACAGGATCGCTTCTGGAAGATTTTACATTACCGGTCCCAAGGACACCACCCCACTTCCCCGAGTCAGAGGTGGACAGAAATAAGGAGGAGGCAGGAGATATGCTCAACCTCCTCATCTTTACATCCCCCCTTCTCTGCTTTTCTCTCGTCGGCCAGGGAGGACAGGAAGGAAAATTGCAACAAAGGATCATGGGAATTGTTGTCTGTTTCTAACATTTCCTGTCAGAGCATTAAACTGGGTTTTTGCGTTGTTGCTGTGTGCCTTCAAGTCATTTCAGACTTATGCCAGACCCTATCATGGGGTTTTCTGGGCAAGATTTCTTCAGAGGGGGTTTGCCTTCACACACACACACACACACACACACACACACCATTCAATCTTTCCTCTGAAACAGATTAGATTGTACTCCATGGGCAGGTTTACTTTATCTATTTTATTGTTTGTATGTACAGTGCTGTGTAAATCTACAGCGCTATATAAATAAAGCATAACAACAACAACAACAACAACAAAAGCTGCTTTCCTCTTGGCAGCCAGGGAGTACAGGAAGGAAAATCGCAACAGAAGATCATGAGAATTGTAGTTTGTTTGTAACGGGGGAAATCCCATGGCCAAACTGGAGGTGCATTTCATACTCACGCAAATGCGAATTGACTGCAAATTTGCAGTGGAACAGGATTTATAAATTAAATATTTTTTCTGAATTTGCCTGCAATGTCGATTGATAGTCTCTTGCGAAATAATGTGAAATCCCTTGGATGAACCCGGGTTGACGTTCGTTTAACCTTCCAATTTTCCCCGTGTTAAAAAGTGCAGAGAAGACCCTTAGAAGAGCCAGTATTGCCTTTTCTAAAAGACAAGCTGGTGTCTCATTTTTACAGTGTTTTGTGAACCATCCTTTGGAGAGAAAAAATGAAAGCACTGAAAATTTTTCTCATGGGCCTCAGTCCCCTGCTCCCCTACACTTTGTGTAAAATTTGCAACTCTGTTCTTTGTGTGATTGGAGTTGCTCTTAAAATCCTAGGAAGCCTTCTAAGTTTACATTTGGAAGGCCAAGTAGACTCTATATAAAAGGATCTTGTATTGCCTTTGGGACGAACTGAAAGCAAGAAGTTGGCAGCATGAGCTTTCAGAAACAAATTTTTTTCATAGACATCCTCAGATGAGGAAGTAGGCTGAAGTCTACAAAACCCATGCTGTCAACTTCTTTCTTTCATTTAATCTCAGAGGTGCTACAAGATCCCTTTGCATACTGATTTTCCAGCCTAACACGGCTATCTCTTTGAATTCTAGATTCTATATAATTCAGCTAATTTTACTAGCCCTCCTAGATTCTAGGTGCATTAGACGGTGCATTTCTGGCCTTCCGTCTCACTTCACCTTTCTCATCAGCAGCAAGATGTGCCCTGTGTTAAGAATCCATCCCACCTCATTTATGAAGGTGCATGCGTTGTGAGGCTGAAAATACTAGCAGCCCTGCTGCGTTTGAAAACAGGAAAAGAACTTTATGGTTAATGAACGTATAGGCCTTGCAGTTGAACTCTGATATCCAGCAAACATGTCTGAATTCTTAGTTTTGTCACAGACACTACTAAATGCCATTTATGTGTGTATGTTTGTTGTATTTAATCTAGGTGTACATAAACTAAACACATTTAGAGCAGCAAGAATACGTTTCTAGAGCACTGCTCTAGGAACAGTATTTTTTTTTTACTATGTTCAGCTACAATGCTTGTTATAATTCTTGTCTCCAAGTCTGAGCTGTAGGAAAAGTGGCAGTGCAAGTTAAAATGTCATTAACAGTAACACACATTTTTTCTAGCCTGTAGAAAGCCAAACCCTTACTTGTGATGTCCATTAATTAGGGAAAGCTACTAACTGAGATGTTATGAGATATCTGTAAGCAGTCTGTTAGCTGCTTTCCTGTGATTTGTGTATGTGGTAGAATCAAGCGTTTCTTCATTTGCATTTAGCACACCGCTATTTAACTGTTGTCTGTCTGTGTCCCACCCTTTTCCCAAAAATGGGACTCGGTTTAGAATCGATCTTTCTCTTTGGTTTTTGAGATTTCTTCACGCAATGCCCATACAATTTTAAACACACCTTCACAGACACAAGGAAAAGAAACAGGAGTTTTGATTTTGTTTTTAAAAATTAGAAATGTTTCCTTGGAATAGGGCCTAAATACCCCGAAGACAACAGATCCCATCTGATCTTGTAAGCTAAACAGGGCCTGCTCTGGTTCTTGGATGGGAGACTACCAAGGAATACTGGGTACTGTAGGCTATATTTCAAAGGAAGGAACTGGCAAAACCAACTTTGAGTATTCTGTGCCTAAGAAAACCTATGAAGTTCATGGAGTCGCCATAAATTGAAAGGTGACTTGGAGGCAAACACACACTCACACACATGTTTCCTAGTAAGCTGAATTCTGCAGCCAGTACTGCATTCTTTGTACTTTTCCTGAATAGCAGAGGATGCCCATTTTCCTTTATCAGGTATTCCATTACTAAAGAATTGAGTAATCGGCAGAGCTGCCCTCTGTGACCAACGCTATCTTCCAGCAGAAAGGTGAAGTAGCCTAACTGCATGGCTACAATCAGTAGTAGGCTTTTCCCCTCAGGGGGATTCTCAGGGATGTAGCCTTACATGCTAACTATGACATTGTACTAATTTCGGCCTGGTGTCTCCATTTCTATGGAATTATTTTTTTGAGTATGTGACGGTGTGGCATTTTCGCTGGAAGGCTAGGGACCTTTAGTCTGCAAAGGTTGGAAAAATGGAATAAATTTGTCAGTGTATTATACTCTACAACGTATTATGTATACTGTACTCTTAATGGACCTACAAGATTGGTGGAAGATTTGAGTGAAAGGGATGTCTATTAACTATTCCTCTTTTCAGTAATCATTTAAAAATAAATATATTTTTATGTTGGGCAATTGAAAATGACAGGAAAAATATGGGCAGTTGACACTCATTATAAGAGGACAGTATGTAAAGGCTTATGAAAAGCATTGTAATTCTTTAAATGTGCATCCTGGCTTTCTATCCTCAACTCTCAAAATGAGAAACAGTCAGAATAAGCATGGTGTAAGAAAACACAGAGGGTCTAAAGGTACCTGATCGCCTCTAATCTTGTAAGCTAAACAGGGTCAGTCATGGTTAGTACTCAGATGGGAGACCACCAACAAATGCCAGGTGCTGTGGAATACATTTCAGAGACAGAAACCGGCAAAAACATCTCTGAGGATTCCTTGCCTAAGAAAACCCTATGAAATCCATGGGGTTGCCATAAGTTGACAGGGAACTTGAGGACACATGCACATACAAGAAGACGCAGAAGTACCAAGCTACAATAACTAAAAATCATCAGTTCCAGCTGAGACAGAGGCAGAGGCCCGTTTAGGACTGTTGAGAATAGTCAAGGCCGAGACATTTAAACCAGTTTTCCTCATATCTGGCACAATCTTAGTTGCTTCAGTCTCTCCAGCTAAATATGAACGTCAGACTTGTTGTGTCCCCCTCTGATGCTATCTATCATTGGGTCCCTTCTGAGAGAAAGGCAGCATACAAATGTAATAAATAAATATCAGCCAGGCCATGTATTTGTCTGGCTATAATGTAATGCCTAGCCAATTGACTGAGACCAAGAGTTCAAGATTTGCACTTTACCAATGAGCTGTAGCATATTGCAGGATGGTACAGTGATGCCCTCCTTTAATACACTGTAAATGCTACATGATGATGTATTTAAGAAATGCAAATACGCTGGGGTTTGGTTCCAAGATCCCCCGCATATAACAAAAATCCGTGTATGCTCAAGTCCCATTAAATATAATGACATAGCAAAATGGTGTCCCTTATAAAAAATGGGAAATCAAGGTAAATTTATACTTTTTTGGAACATTTTCAAACCGTGTATGCTTGAATCCGTGTATAAAAAATCCATGTATAAGAAGGGCCAACTGTAGAAATTCTTCTGCCAGCATAATTTTTATTGAGGGCTATTACAGATGTAATGTTCTGCAGAAGAGGATATCCTGTTAGGAACTATGCTAAAACGTTTATTTTGCAATACACTTGTTAAATGTGAAAGATCTGGAGCACTTAATGTTAATCTTCAAAGAGGTTTCTCTGTGGGAGGTTCAAGGCCAAATGTATCAACTTTATAATAGTTGACAGGGTGGTTATTTTCCAAGTCTTGCTCAGTGACCTTCTCCCAGAGGGACTTATTTTCTTCACAGTACCACTGCAATGCCTGCATGCAAACTTCAAACAAACTTTCTGTTTTCATTTTCACATACCTAAGCAAAAGAAACAATTGCACTTCTTCAGCTGTTCAGTTTTTATGGTCTCTCTTTGGAAATTATCAGTATTAAGAGTAGAAAGTTAAGAAAATCAAAATAATTGGAGAGGCTTGTGGTCCATTTGCATCCAATGATCCATCTCTGGCATTCACTAGCTAAGGGTAGGTACAGGTGACACTGTCCATCACTGAAACCAAGAGCAAGTACAGTTGGTCCTCCACATTTGCATCTTTGACTTTTGCGGATTTGATTATTTGCAGATTTAATTATTTGCAGATTTGATTAATCAGATCTATTGCATTTGTGTTGGATATGTTTGTGGGCTGTGACCTCCACTCGGAACAAAAGTTTAACCTCGCGTAAACATTCATTTTCTGGTTCTGGATGTTTGTGGAATACCTTTGATTCTATACCGACAAACACTGCTATGAAAAGCGCTTTATAAATAAAGGTTAATAATAATAATAATAATAATAATAATACTTGTACCTAGTACTTTGGGCTCAGAAGATGCCCTAGATTATTGGGCATCTTCTGACACTTAGTGGGATTATTTTAAATATTATTTAAAATAAAATTATTTAATTATTAAAAATATAACATTGTGCTCTTGCTGTCACTGGGCTTTGGTTCCAGGACTCCCTGTGGATTCTAAAATCCATGGATGCTCAAGTCCCATTAAGTACAGCGGCATAGTGAAATGGTTTGTGAATTATATTGATTTGTGTGTTCATTTATTTAGTTATTGCATTTATGACCCAGCTTTCTTAGCATCTGAATACATACAGCTTTGCCTGAGAAATTTCTGGGATATAGTTATTTAAATGTTCTCTCGTTTTAGCAATAGTTCGTGCCCTTGAATGGATTAATTTATTAGTCTAATTTAGCATTTTTCTTGGTGAAGTGCTTTAAAGCTTTTCTTGATGCCCTTTTAATTGTAGTGGGCTGTGGCATTTATGCACATGGATTCACCTGCCTCAGGTAATCTTTCACTTCAGGAAACAGTCAAATAATGAGGAGTGTCTAAACAGACAATGTAATGCAAATCATCTTTGAATGAATAGAGCACTCAGGATTGCCTGGTTGACATGGCAAATGGAATATGCCTGGCTGAGGTTCCTGAGGTGTGTGCCAGCTGCTTTGGTCCTCCACTCTGCAAGAAATTCCTTTTATCAGGGTGTGTAATTCATTACTCCATTCCGATCAATGTACAGTAGTCCTCATTGGGATCCAAGGCTCAGAATCTGCAACATGAGGTGTTGCAGAATCCCAATCTCTCATTCACGAGGATGACAACTTCTTAAAAATTATTCACTTACCAAACCTTTTATAGTAGCAGCTTAAGGAATAGTGGCAAGACATAGCTAGATGTACCTTCTTATTGTCGTGTGCCTTCATTTCCAATTAATGGCAACCCTATCATGGGATTTTCTTGGCAAATATTTCTTCAGAGGGGATTGCCTTTCCGTTCCTCTAAGGCTTAGAGAATGTGACTTGCCCAAGGGCACCCAGTGGGGTTTCCATAGCTGAGTGGGGATTTGAACCCTGGTCTTCAGCATCGTATACCTCTCTTCTAGAGAAATTCAGTGCTCTCTGCCTAATAAAGAGGATTGTAGCCCCATAAAGATCTGCTGGGTCTCAAAGGAAGTAACTTTCTGTGTTGGTGATGGAATTTAAATTTTATTTCCTGGACTTTAAAATGCTTGCCTCCCAGTGCCATGTGGCCAGAGGGGAGGAGTGGCCAGCTGGCATAGATACCCATCTCCATACCATCTTAACTCAGAGCACTACCAAGAACATATTTTCCAAATGCAGACTTGTGACCAACCTTGTCAGTATTTCCCCCTTCATTATGATTTTTAATGTGTTTGCCTGATGAGAAAACCAGTGGAACCTCAAATGCTTGTAGCATGTATTTTGTGGATTTTGGTTGATCTAATAAAGGTATCACTGTTCATGGTTTTTGGATGTTATTGTACTTTGCCCTTGGGTATATCCCACTCTGGCTCTCAACAATCTTAGCACAACTACTGGGCTGAATAGCGTATCAACCATAATGGGATTTTGTTTGCACTTAAATATTACAGTCCTGACTGTTTGAGTTAAAAGGATGCCAAGTGACCCATGAGTGAGTACTGTGCTCACTCCTAGGTTCCATATTCAGTGTAACTGTGTCAGAGGTTAAACTATTGGTAGATTTCCCAGTTGGAGCCAAACAGTGATGGTCTCTGTCTCGGAGACCTTTTGGGGGAAGCCACAGCAAGTGTCCTTGAGAAAAGAACAAGGAGAACTTTATACTGTATACTGACTAGGAATACAAACTCACTGTGCTGTTAACTGAAAAAGAGCTGCTGTTGCCAACATTTATGACTTCCTATGTGAAATGTCCAAAACCTCAGAAGTTCAAGTCTTTTAACTTGACATGGACCAATGACAACTTTGTCCCCCCTAGTTTGGTGTGTGTAGTAGCCATCTCCAAGCCACGTGGCAGTCGTCGCTGTGACTAAGGGGACTCTTTGTTGGCCTCCATGAGTTGAGACCAAGATGTTTTGTACTTGGCCCATGAGGCCAAGCATTATCACGTGCAAGTGGTATTAGGCAAGTTTCTTTAAGGGCTGGCTGCCCCTTGACATGTTGTTTTTGCTCATTCTTGTGACCCACCCAACTAGTGCACTGTGGGTTTTGTTGGTTGCTTCTGGACCTCATAGGAATTCTCCCCTCCTCCCCCATCGCTGCTTTTTCCCCTCTATGTCATACTGTATCTGTTGGGACTTTGACAGTTGGCTTGAGATGGTGTCAATAAATAGGCTTCTATTGGTAGGTAGTGGGAGGAGAAGGTATTAGATCAGGCGTCGGCAACCTCCAGCCCGCAAGCTGGATGCGGCCCGCGGAGGCCTTTCGGCCGGCCCCTACCACCCCCGATTGCGGCTTTTCCCGGCTCCCGCCATTTTGTTTTTCAAAATGGCAGCAAAGTCGCGCGCGACCATCCCCGCCATTTTGAAAAACAAAATGGCGGTGGTAGCCTAGAGGCGAAGTCTCGTGCGACCACAAGAAAGGTCACGTCAGACTTCGCTGAGGCCCGTTGCAGCCGCCCGAGCCCTCGAACAGGGCTCCGACGGCGGCAGCGGGCCTCTCGGAGGCCCGTTGCCTTCGCTGGGGCCCTCCAGGAGGGCTACGGCGGTGGCAAAAGGGCCGGCAAAGAGGGGGAGGCCTCCAGTGCTGGCGGCCCCCGCCGGCGCTTTCTTGGCCTCTGACAGGGCCTGGGGCCCCATCAGGGGCCACAAAGAGGAGAAGGCCTGGCCCCCAGGAGGGTGGAAGCTCCGCCCCTGGCACGCAGCCCCGCCCCCGGAGGATGGAAGCTCCGCCCCGGCACACGGCCCCGCCCGCGAGGGTGGAAGCTCCAACCCCCCCGGTTTCGGCCCCCCAGTTGTCTGAGGGACAGCAACCCGGCCCCCGGCTCAAAAAGATTGCCTACCCCTGTATTAGATATTCAACCAAAGTACACCTTGGCATGCTGTTGTGTTGGAGGTTAGCAAGTACCAGGTAGGACTCTGGAGCTGCCTCCATAGGGCATGGGACTGTATGGTTTGCAAAGGAGTCAGTTCTTGGGGTTGGTATTACCATTTTGCTCTTGGGAAGCTAACTCTGGCCCCATACAGACTGCCAAAATAAAGCTGCTTCAGGTCACTTTGGAGGTATACTGTTTAAATGATGCATGCGTCCTAAGAGTCTGAAAGTCACACCAAAGCCACGACCCAGTCCTAAGGATTGGAGCGCAGCTTTGGCACAGCTTCTGGACTCTTAGGACACATGCATCATTTAAACAGCATACCTTCAAAGTGACCCAAAACAGCTTTATTTTGGTAGTCTGTATGGGGCCTAAGTTCCCAATCTAAAGCCTCAGCATCTTAGCAGAGTATGTGGGAGAAAGAATTCAAGCTCACCATGGCATCTGTAGAAAAGCAATCAATGGCCATCTAATCTAGTCCAGGTCCTTGATGAGTCAGTAGTCCATCCAGGATAGCAGCGCAAAGGATAATCTGAACGAATAGTCAGATCCAGGCAGAATTCAAAGCAACAGGCAATCAATCAAGGAATGGGACACCCGCGTGGCTTTCTCCCAAGGAAGATGGATGGCTATCAGCCATACTGGACCAAGGCAGGTTCTGGGATATTTATAGCCTGTCCAGGTTTCATAGGTGTTCCCTGTTAGTAGCGTGTTTCCTCTTTAAACATCAAGCGTGCTTGCATCTTTCTCTTTCCTGGTGTCTCTCAGAAGGGGAAGGCATTGGCAAGCCTGGTCTTCATCCGAGGATTGTGACTACCATGAACTTTGCTTTTGTGGCTGAGTGCTGAGTACACTGTATAGAAATGTACATGCTATTGCTATTGCTACTAACAAATTGGTCCAAACCAACCATTTGAGAATTGCCATTTAAAAAAACCAGTCACATATGCACAGTTAACTTTTGGGGTTTACTGGGGCTGCAATGGGAAAGGACGACTGCTCCCCCTCCCTGTTCAGCTGTTCTATCAGCAGACATCCAATACTGGATCCCAGCCAATGTTCCTTTTTGTTTTTTCCTTGTAAAGCTTGCAAAATGAGTTAAGCTCTTGTAAAACATTCTCTGATCTTGCCACTTTTACTTCATCTTGCAAATTGGAGTTGCATGGTTGGGTGACATGCTACTAACCATTAAAGATTTTTTTTTTGGTGGGGCAGGGTTAGTCAGCACCAGCTATAGAGTATTTGTTGTTTTTTTAACCTCAGTTCAGCCTCAGAATGGTAGAAACAATTGCAGCACACACAAAGGTATTATACTGCTAACTGAAATGAAACTTTTTCTTATATACCATAAAAATAGTGGTACTCTTGGGCTTGAGTATTCCTGTAAGAAACCATATCAATAATGCTGTGGACTTCTATGTACCCTAACTTACTCTGGAGGAGGCAACCAAATTCTGGGGTGTAGAATTCCATTTGCCTTCATACATACACTGTTATGTGCTATTGTTTGATTGTGTTAGTGGTTCTTGACAATATGAGCTAGCAAGCTGCATGGGAAATTTAATTCTGGTATATGAGGAAGGGACTGTACTCAACTTCCTCCTTTTCTTGAATATTTTGATTGCGACTGTGGAAAGTGCTTAGAGTACAAGTTCATTTGTAAATAATACTCTTTTTAAATCTTTTTTTTTAACAGGGCATTCAGAAATTGGCTAGTCAGTACTTAAAGAAAGAGTGGCCAGGAATAAAAGCTGATGAACGAAATGATTTTAGGTAATTTTGAGAAATATACCCATTTCTAATGTCTTGCATTGTTTGATTTTGTTCTCTACAACTGTGATTAATCACTTTGTTTTGTAACTAAAAGTATGTATTGTTGAATTATTCCCAGAGTACTCTGTCATTTCTCAGCTCCTCAGATGTTAATATACTTGTGAAATCTGAAGAATGTTGCCAGAGTTAAATGGAACAGTAAAACCAAACTATCATGAGGAATATTTTACTAAACATGTACAGCTCCCCACTTCCCATGAATGTGTGGATTCAGTTTAAATGAATACAGGTGTAGACAAATAATGATTTTGTGCTGGCTGAAGGCGAGTGGAGCTGCTAACAATAGAGAAGCCAAGAATAGGATCTCTTTGTTCAGTTTAGCTCTCTATAAGTTGCTCTGCAAGAAACTTACAGATTGGGTTTTACCTTCAAATAATGGCCTGAAGATTTTAAAAAGTAGCCAAGGGTTGTCCTAAAAATAATATTAAATAGGTATGAGCAAAATTTGATACCAGAGGTAGAATGGAAAGAATAGTGATAGGTTCCTTAATCATCTAATTAAAAATAATAATTGTAAGCCGCTCTGATAGCCTTTAGGGCTGAAGGGCGGGGTATAAATACCATAAATAAATAAATAAACAAACCACAGACAAGAAGAGCATTTCAGATATGTTTCACTGAGTTTTTATTCAAAACTAACAGCATGCATAATGTGAAATGAAACAGTCAGTCAGGTCAGGTAAATCCTTGCATAAGTAAAGATGAACATTTTGAACCATTTACAGGCCACTTTAGTTTAAAGCTTGTTCCCAAATTAATCCAGTGATTACTTTTTTTTTCTTTCACCACTTTTCTTCTGACTTTCATTTTGGTGGGCAAATGCAAAGAAAAGGCTTTTTTAAACATGGAAATAGTTGATGAGGCAGGCTGCAGTAATTCACTTTGCCTTTTCTTCCTGTTTTGCTGTCCACACATACAGAGTAAGAGATCCTGGCAGCAGCTGCTGTTACATTGCCTGTTGCAAGCAGCCACAGACAGAGTAGGATCAACTGAGGAGTACCCCAGTCTGTCTCAGTTTTAGCTTTATTACACTGTTTAGTGCAGACATACTGCTACAAGATGGCAGCTGAAAGTCTGTGTTTCTCCAGTCCTTCACTAGCCTCACAACATGAGTTTTAAAAACTCCAGCTAGACAGAGGACACGGAGGAATGGAGGACAGGTTGGGTAGGCAGAAAAGACTTTGTGAAAAGGAGCTTCTTTGTCAGAGGCTTTGTTAACTAATGTATGCCTGTACAAATGTAAACACAATAAGTGAAATATTAATTTCTCTCCTCTTAAGTGGGGAGTGGACAGCATGCAAGCCTGAGGTTCACACTTGGTCACTGTAATGCCAAAGCATTGATTGTTATTCAAATTTGAAGATCCCATAACTGGAATTTGTGCTTGAAGAATGCAAATGATAAAGGAGGTGAAATGGGGAGATTTGTCCAGCCCTATCTTGTGCATTTGAACAGGCTGCAAATTGTAAATTGAATTTCAGATACAGTTAGCTAGGTTTATAATTACATGCTCAGGGACGGTTTGTTTTCCACTTTTAAAATTAATATTTTAGGAAACTAGCCTGCATATTTCTAACATAAAGTAAATCTAAAAGTAGTGGGAAGTTCATACTGTGGCTAATCAGAATACACAGATAGCTGTACTATTTATTTTGTTTGCAGAAACCATGGTAAGGTAATAAATCCTAGATTTCTAGCTAGACCTTCAGTTTGTGGGCCGTTAATGGAACTGTAGGCTCTTCACTGGTAAGAATATGCCTTAATCTGGCTTTGTGCAGCAGTATATAAACCGACAAGCTGATGTGAACTATTAGCAATAAAGTCCCTTCTTACATCTCTCTTAGTTTCTTCTTTGCCCTTCCCACACACATCCACTGGCCTGATTTTTCCCCTGTATTTTAGGAGCATGTATCCAGTGTGGAAATCATTTCTTGAAGGCACAGTGCAAGTGGCTCAGTCCAGACTCAATATCTGTGAAAACTATAAGAACCTAATTTCTGAACCTGCCAGGGCAGTGAAGTGTTTTAAAGAACAGCAGCTGAAAAAGGTATTGTCCTAGGAGATTTCAACATGTACAGTACCTTCAGTTTAGATAAGCAATATTCACTTGTGCAAATAGTATTTGACTTGTTTACGCTATTGATTTTGTTTTATATTGGTGATTATGAAGGCCGTTTTGTTGAATTCAGACAGAGCTGTGATAAATATTTTGTTATACCTGACCCACCCCTTGCTGTCATGAGTTATGACTCTTACTCCAACCATCTCGTCTTTAGTACCACAACTCTTGTTGCCCATTGTTTATTAAATAACTTGTGATCCTACATTCTGTTCAGAACTAAATGTGGTATGTGTCATTGTTCTTTTTAATGCTGATCGCTACAGAAAACAAATGTGGATAATAGTACTTCAGTGCCTTATATCTCCTTGTATGTCTATCTAAGGAAATAATGCTTGACATTATTATTTCTTTTGCTATCCAAATGAAGATTTCATTCACCAAATTAATTTTTAAAATGCCATATTTTATTTACCCTTGGCAAGCAGAAACATGTGGACACTTGTATGAGGTTGACTGATTTTAACTGTGTCCAAAGGAGCGTGAAAGGGAAAATACTATTCTTTTGTAAACACACACTCACAGCCTAAGTTTTACTAGACAAGGGCCGGTTACATACTGGCAGTTGGGACGTCCGGAGGACGTCCCATTTTAAAAAAGGGGCGTCTCTTCTAGACGCCCCTGAGTCTAGTACGGACTGTGTCTGTACAATATGGCGCCGGCCCTTCTACATGGCCGGCGCCATATTGACGTATCAGACGCTGAGCGTCCGAACGTCACGCGGCCCTAATGACGTCATGAATGCGCCCTTGGCGCTTCGCGATGTCATCAGTGTGCCGCGGAAAGAAGCTCCGAATTGGCTGCTGCAGCTCCCGCGCGGAGCAAATGGCGCCGGCGGGGGACTGCCGCAAAGCGGCGGTTTGTATCCCGCCAATAGAGCACATGGACAGATTAGAGGGCAGTCCTTCAAAAAGAGAATTGCCAGTGTAATCACCAGACCAAATACTTGGTCACCCCAATGGAAAAAACAATTACAAATTGTGAAAAAAAATTGGTCTTTGGGTTTGTTTTATTTTTAAAACTGGGGAGCAGGGGTCATGATAAATATGAGGTTATTGCATCTCAGGATGTAATATAACTGGAAAAGAGGAACTACAACACTCGGGAGCTTGGAGGTATCTTGCTTGTGAGGAAACAGTTTAAGCATATGAGGCTGCTTATGTTAGATGAAAGTGCATGATAGATGTTTATAGAATTACGCATACTGTGGAACTCATGAGTAGAACTCTTTCTCTTTCAGTGCTAGAACTCAGCATCACCCAATGACATGAATTCTTCACTGAAAGCTTAGTTTATACTATAAAATAAACTATGCTTTCAAGTGAAGAATTCATCTGTCGTGGAATCTACTGTCCATGTTCATTGGGTGACCCTGAATCTTACTGCCAATCAATTTCTCTTTACAGGCAAGTAAAATAGACCATCACCATGTCCTTTGGATGTGAATTCTATATATAATTCACATCCAAAGGACATGGTGATGATCTATATTTTACTTGGCAGTAAAGAGAAATTGGTTGGCAGTTTGAGGCCCAAGTGTTGTGTATTGTGAGCTCCCACCACTAGTTCCAGCTTCTGCCAACCTGCAGTTCGAAAGCATGTAAAAGTGCAAGTAGATAAATAGGTACCACTTTGGTGGGAAGGTAACAGCATTCTGTGCAGTCATGTTAGCCGCATGACCACCAGTGTTGTCTTCGGACAATGCTGATTCTTCAGCCTAGTAGTGGAGATGAGCACTACCCCGTACAGTTGGTTACGACTAGACATTAATGTCAAGGGGAAGACGTTACCTTTTTAAAGAAAAATTAGGCAGATTCATAGAGGATAGCTCTGATCAATGGCTATTACCCATGGTAGCTGGATGGGACCTCCATGTGCACAATTGCTTCATCTCTTCTTGCCAGATGCTAGAAGCAGGGAGAGGTGGGATATATATAAATAAAAATTATTATTATTATTATCATTATTATTATTATTATTATTGAGGAGAGGCAATAGCACTGTTTCAGCAGAGAGGTAAAGGACTGTTCTACAAGGAATTGATGACCTTGAGACTTTTCCAAAGTTTTAAGATTACAAATATAGATGCTTTCTTTTAGACATGGATTGAGTTGGTCTTATTTTCCTGAAACAACAAAATTAATATTGCTGGCACACATTTTGCCTGAAATAGCTTGGTAACAGCCAGCAAACGAGAGGAAAACCTGCTTGTTAAATGAAATTGAATACACCCATAATGTTAGCAAGAATCAATGAGAAACAAGCAAATCTTTAAAGGTAGCTTTGAACATTTCCAAATTATACTAGGCTTTGAATTTAAGGTGTGGTATCTTTTAAAAAAATGTTTAAGGAATTATCCATGGATCTAAGGGTGAAGCGGAAATTGAGATGATGCAGCCACATCCTGGAAAGGCACCCTAGGCATCTGGCCAGAAAACCAGTACAGAGACAACCTTGTCCTTTAATACACAGAACAACGGTTGTCATTAATGGAGGCAAATGGTAGAGAAATAATGTTGTGGATAAAGTACTCCTTGTTAGATCATCTTCAGTGTTCACTTCCAACAATTACAGCAGTGTAGTTTGGGCAGTGTAAAACAAATGCAGTGTAAAAAGTACCCAGCTCACCACTTTAGCTATTAATCCACTACTTGCTTAAATTAGCTAATTTTTCACTTACAATCTTGTGGTGATTAAATCAGTTGCAGAGCAGTGGTGAGTGTGGAGGAGTGCCAGAGAAAGCCCAAATTTTCTGCTTAATGTGAAGTTGCTTTTCTCCCACCCACCCCCACCCCCAATTATAGATGTATCTTTGCAAGTGTAAAGTCGAATCTATTTGAACCTGTGTGCATGCATAGTTGTAATTGAAGGATGAAATTCTAGCATCCTACTTCTTTTCCCCTCCGAACAAATCTTTCCAGGAAAACCCCAAGATAGGGTCACCTTAGGGTCTCCATAAGTCAGAAATTACTTGAAGCCACAGAATGTATATATATTTTCAAAATGAACACATCCAATAAATTAAGTATTGAATCTTTCAAGAAGCTTCTACGTAAATCTACGAGTATAATGAGATATTAGAATGGATCCACATCCAGCTTCTCCCAGAGGTGCTTTTCCTTAGAAGAAAACCCCACCTGAGTTTTGTTAAAATTATCTGCATACATTAAGCTAACATGGCATAGTGATTTGAGTGTTGGATTACAACTCTGGAGACCAGGGTTTGATTCTCAGCTCAGCCATGAACCCACTGAGTAGTGACAAACCACCTCTGATCAAATCTTGCAAAGAAAACCCCATGATAAGTTTGCCTTAGGGTCGCCATAAGTTGGAAATAACTTGAAGGCACATAACACCAACAACAAATGCATTCTGTGCATCCATGTTAATGTCTCATTGTACTCGTAGAAGCTTCTTGAAAGATTCAATACTTAATTTATTGAATGTGTTAATTTTGAGGTAGTATATACATTGTTGTTGTTATGTAGCTTTCAAGTCATTTCTGACTTATGGACACCCTAAGGTGACGCTATCACTTTTCCTGGCAAGATTTGTTTGGAGGGGCTTTGCGTTTGCTCTGAGGCTGAGATGATGCACAGTCACCCAGTGGGTTTCCGTGACTGAATGGGAATTGAACCTGGGTCTGCAGAGTCATAAGTTAGTGCCCAAACCACTATGCCACACTGATTCTCTATAGTATACATATTAGCATGCACACAAGTGAATGAATTTGCCTATGTTTTCAATACCCAGTAGTGGGAATGTAAGAATTGGGAAGAATCATTCATCTGTCACTCAGTTTGCCGTTTGTAACTTAAAGCTATAATTTTTCAAAGACAGTTTGTCTGTTTCCAAGATGACAATAAAAGTACTGGTTTGTGTGAAGAGAATTTAAATAGAATCACTGTAATTTAAGCTCTTAAAAAAGGAGCTAAGGAAATGCTTGATAGCCACTGCTTTCTTGGAGTTCTAAACCCAGTTTATGCACACAAATATTTTTGCTCCTATTCTAAATTTAGCCATGGTTCATAAGATAACAGGTTTTCCACCCTTAAAAGTGCTTGAGGTATTTTGCAATACAACTGTTCCAGGCAAGTGTCAAAGATTGAGATGGCATCTTGCACCTGAGATCATACACAAGAAATGTTATCTTAAGTTTTAAGATGGCTATCCTTTTGCAATATTTACATAAAATGTTGGTAGCCTTTATTCCAGCATATTCTTGCTCAGCCAGTCTAGCCCAGTTCTGAGAAGTGAGAGTAGCACAAGTTCTTTTACAGGTTTTATGCTTTAGTGTGTTTGGGTATCTTTGCCTTTGAGATGATTTCCAACTAATAAATAGTTTAGTGTTCAGAAAATGTTTAGATTTAGTTCAGGCATAATTCATTTTTCAGTCCAAAGAAAACAGATGAAGCTGCCTTACTTTCCCCCCCTCTTGTCCAGGATTGTCTTTCTCCTTCTCCATCTCCTTCTCCTTCTTGGAGTGGGGAGCATCTTGGGATTGCAGATGCCACATATGGAACCTAGAACCATTTGCCCTGCAGAGCAAGCACTTCATTAATGGATTATATTTGCCAAGGCCTTCCATGCTTTAAGGCAGAGGTGAAAATCATATAACCCATGAGCCCCTGTTATCCTTATTCCTCCAGCCCCCACCCACAATATTTAAAAACATAATAATCTGAAATCAACTTTTTTGACTGCAAGTAGTATTGAGACACAGTTTTGGCAGTAAATGCCTGAGGAAAGAGGTACCCAGAAACATTAAAAAAAGGTCTGGAAGTAACTTTTGGTTATCACCAAGGATGTGCTGTGGCCCACCAAAATTTGTGAAGAGCGAAAAATTATACTCTAACCCTTAATATATCCCTGCCTGTTATGGGGTCAAGAATGGAACAACAATTATGTCACTTTACCCCCTCATAATCATACTTTCAAGATGTTACTCATTCCCTCGTTTATGCTATTGTGGGAACATAAAGCTTCACTGCTATATTAATTTATTGAGAAGAAAAAAATTACTGGAAGGCAATCATCCCATCCCCAAAAGTACTTAAAACAACAAAAACAAAGCATTCCTAAAACCAAGGTAAAAGCAGTTAAATGGGGTGGGGAAAAGTCTTAAAATATTTTCCAAGCGGTTACAGAAATAGTCATCACAGAAACCCATTCAAAGGTGCAGTAAAGACCTTGTAAAGCTTTCTGGAACTGACAAGGTTTGCATTCTGCACACACAAACACCGCCCCCCCCCAAAAAAAAATCCCTGTTCTGTACTTCAGGAGGGGCCTAATTCTTGAGCCCTGGAGCAGGAGCAGTATAGGCACTGGTTCTTGCCCCACCTGTTGTGAAACTTCTCTCAGTGGTTGAATTTTAGGCAGTGCCCTGCCTCACAGGCCACAAAAAGTAGGAGTTGTATGCATATATGTTTATTTAGGAAAGAAATGGTTTCATGGATACCCATTCCCATGCCATGAAAGATTTCTGAAGCTAAATGGAAAACACATCTTGCATAAATCAGTCTCACAGAAGAATTCTCAGGGCATCAGCTTTGAGACTAGCTGCTTTATTTTATGATGAGCTTTCCACTTCTTTCGATGCACTGAAATGAAGTGGATTAATATCCACAAAAGCTCATGCTGAAATAAGCCAGTTAAGTCTCAACAGTGCTGCTCGGTTCCTTCACTCCCCCACCCTTTTGATTTTATGCTGAGACAGACTAACATGGGTGTTTCTTTGAGAAGGACTTCTGAATCTTAAAAACATGATCCACATTATGAAAATAGTTTGCTGAGAAGTATGATGTATCAGAATAATGAGTCACCTAGTCCCATGGCATACATGAGTAGGAATGTAGAGTAAAACCAGTGTTTTTGTCAGCCTTGCCAGGTGCTTCAATGATGTTCTCATACAAAGCTTAGCAGGAGAAGCTTACCTTCAACACATGCTAGTCACAAGTGTTCTTGCCTCAGACGATGGAATTAGTCATCTCTCTGTTATAGCTGGTGGTCATCAGTAGAACACTTTTCTCTGTTTTCTTCTTTTAAACAGTCATTTCTACTAATGGCCACTAATCCTTTGCTCTTGATCACAGTGTAAAGCAGAACGAACTACTATTTGCAAAGGAGCTGTGAAACCCATT
This sequence comes from Sceloporus undulatus, assembly GCF_019175285.1. Classification (NCBI taxonomy): domain Eukaryota; kingdom Metazoa; phylum Chordata; class Lepidosauria; order Squamata; family Phrynosomatidae; genus Sceloporus; species Sceloporus undulatus. The sequence continues at coordinate 5,464,624 of NC_056524.1, forward strand.
TGCTTGCAGCCTGGCAGAGGCAGAATCATCCCAAGTAAAACAGCTATAACTATTGCTGAAACAGTTTTCCAGAAACGTCAGTGATTAAGCCATTCTGCCCTCTCTTACAGCAAAGTGAACTTGCATCAACTTGACTAGAATGAGAATGGAAGCTTTTTTGAATTAGAGATGCAGCAATAATGATAGCCCTGCTTCATTATATATTTTAAAAAAACACAACTGAACACATTAATTTACTTTTTCCGTGTCTTTTCTTTTATTTAGTGTGTGGAGCAGCTGACCAGGATCCAGGCTGAATTACAAGAGACAGTAAAAGATTTAGCTAAGGGCAAGAAGAAATACTTTGAAACGGAGCAGATGGCTCATGCTGTTCGTGAAAAGGCCGATATTGAGGCCAAGTATGTTCCAGCATGTCTACAATTTCTGCATGTAAATTGCTTTAAACAGCTTTATGCAGTGCATCTTGTTTGCCCATTAGTGGTGTCATCCAAGCTTGTAAACAGACACTTTCCTTGTTGCCTGTAGAAGTATCTCTATGTTACCAGGAAAAATACTGTATTCTCTGTTTCATCAGACATGTTGTCAGGGATCTTCCAAAGTATTAATGTAAGCCCCTTCAGGAAACCAGCTCTCTAAATGTAATACCCATTCTAGAAATATACTGATTTATTATGTTACTTACTATTGCAGGTCAAAACTTAGTCTTTTTCAGTCAAGGATAAGCTTACAGAAAGCAAGTGTAAAGGTGAGTGTAAAAATAAGTTGTACAATATAATTTTAGGGATATGTTTTGTCTAGAGAATGAGTCACAGACATCCAGAAAGTAGAACCTAATAAAAACTAGGCAAACTATGGCTGGAGCAGGTTTGTTTTTCAATCTGACCCATAGAAATGTAGAAATCTTACACATTTCTAATTTCTTATCAACCATTTCTGATCAGTAGAATTCTTGAACTTATCTAACCAAGGGCATTACTTTTAGCATTACTTCCCACAGGAGGTACTAATAAACAAACACATCCCACCTACTGGGTTTAGAGAGCAGGAGCTTAGAAGAATTCTTGAGTTTTGTTTTTGGTTTAGCCATTGCCTCTATTTCACTGTTGAAGTATTTAACTTGCTTTATTTACTTCACCAAAAATAGCAAAATATTTCATGTTGCTCTTTATTTGCCCAGCTCAAGGGGGTATTTGTGCATAGTGTAATCATGCTGTGAAGTCCCAGTTAAAAACTCTTAATAGTCAAGAATTTCCTCCATGGCCTTAATATGAGTCCCCTCATTTGCAGTATGGGGATAATATTTATTTATTCAACAGAGATGATGGTAAGAATTATTCTCATACAAAGATACAAAGTATTTTCAGCCCGTAATATATGTACATACTCTGTTGTTAATGTATATTAGTAGTAGCATTTGATTTAATTAAAATTTATCTACTTAACTAGACCATTATGCAGTACCTATTCCTTGAAAATGAGAGCAATACAATTACAGGTTGAGTCTCCCTTCTCTGGAATTCCAAAATCCAAAATATTCTAAACTTTGCCTGAGAAAGTGGCACCTTTGCTTTCTGATGGTTCAATGTACACATATTTTGTTTCATACACAAAATTACTAAAAATATTGTATAAAATTACCTTCAGGCTATGTGTATAAGGTGTATATGAAATATAAATGAATGTTGTGTTTAGACATGGGTTTGATCTCCAAGATACCTCATTATGTACATATATGCACATACAGATATTCCGTAATCCAAACAAAAATCATAATCTAAATTCAAAAGTACCTCTGGTCCCAAGCATTTTGGATAAGGAAGGCTCATTGCAAAGACATACCATGTTATCAAATGCCACCATCTTATTAAACATGTTTCATAGTGCTGAATTTAAAAGACTGTACCTCCCCATATGAGCTGGCCTAAGATCTTCAGTATGAGGCTTTCTCTTGGTCCCACCACCTTCATAGGCATGCTTGGTGAGGACAAGGCAGAGGCTTTTTGGTGGCTGCTCCCAGACTGTGAAACCCCCTCCCAATGGAGACCCAACTAGCCCCCTCCCTGCTGTCTCTCTGGCTACAGGTTTATGATCTTTTTATTTAGGCAGGCCTTTCACTGATTTTAATCATATGGCAGAAAGATATTCAAAGTGTCGTGCTTCGTTTTCGTTTTGTATGTCTTAATTATGCTTGAAATATATTTTAAAATGTATTTTAAACTGTTTTAAATATGTATATTTAATAGAGATGGTGTTTATTTGTGATTTTTAAAAAACTTTTCTAATAGTACATTATTAGCTAAACATTTATTTTATGTATGGGTCCCTTCAGAGAAAGACAGGATATAAATTGAATGAATGAATGAAATCAAACTTCTCTTCCCTTAAATACTGATCATCATATTTTCCTTTTGTTGCTGTAGTTAAAAGCACGACGATCTGAGTGTAATTCTAAAGCTACTCATGCGAGGAATGACTACCTTCTCACTTTAGCAGCTGCTAATGCACACCAAGATCGCTACTATCAGACAGACTTAGTAAACATTATGAAGGTAATGGCATAAAATGTTAGTTGAAAAACTTTTCTTTTCCCACTGTGCTCAATCTTTCTTCGATAAAAAATATTGCAGATAATTATAGGAAAGTATTGATTTGCTCTGAGGATGTTTAGTCTGTGTGTAAAGAGGGCAAATCTTAGGAGGTCTTTTGTTTCATGGTGTGTGCCAGTAAAGCTGTAACTATTCAGTTTCTGCACTTAGGGATTGCTTACAAGAAGTAGAGACAATGGGTCACTTTGGCGGTCTGCCGGCGCCTTGTTTTGCTGCGCGAGGGAGCTGCAGTGGACAAACCGCACAGCTTCCTCGTGCAGCAAAAAGAACCTGCAAAAAGCGGGTTCTTCTTGCGGCACGATTGTGATGCCACAGCACGCCAATGGCGCACTCGCAGCATCACAATGATGCCAGGACGTGCAGGCACTAAGCATCCATCGCATCAAAATGGCAGCGCCCATGTGTACAGGGCGCCGCCATTTTGACGCCCTCGTCACCTGCTAGGGGTGAGGCATGTATGGGCAGTGCGGCCTCGGCCAATCCCTAGCACGTGATGAGGGCACACTATAGGCCGTTCTGTATAGCGCCTTTATGAATCAAACCATGCCAGATTATGTTTTTGCAAGATGGACTGGTGTTTGCATTGATTTTTTAAAAAGTAGTGTCAAGTCAGCCAGCAAATCAGAGTAAGAAACTGTTGTATGAAGTGCACTTTGTAGACTATGGTTTGTGCAGACTTTCTCTGTATATGGTGCTGAGTTTTAAAAAACATGGTTACAGCCATTGCGTTGCCTCTAGAGGTTGCTGCATCTTGGAGATATGAGTGAATTTACGACTTTTAATGCTGAAATGACAGGAAACAAAAAAGTGCCAATTCTAAATCACAGTCTGCCAGTTGAACATTTGGTAGCTCAGATCATGATTTGGATTCTAGAACTATGGTTGATATATACCTCAGTTTGATGTGCAACATGACATATTACTGAGTATTGAACTCTTGCAAATAGAATGTTCTGGATCTGAAGAACTGTGTAACTAGTTCTGCTAACCCAAAGAGGCTTTGGATTTTGTGGGTGTGTGTTTGTATAATATCCTGCCATCTCCCTTGCTGTGCCCTCTGGCAAGTCGCATTTAAATCCAAGAGTTTGCTGCACACACACACAAAAAAGAATTGTGTGAAGTGCTGAGCACACAAAAAGCTTATGAAGTGTCTCTCTTGATCCTTATGTGTTAGATTTTATGTTATTTTAAAGGTAAATAGTGTAAAATATATGCAGTTTTATACTGTGTTTTTTCTGTAAGTATTACCAGTCATGGTGGTGGGCTTCAACTGATCTTTCTTAGACTGTCTGGATGATTCCCAAAGTATGGGCATCTGTCACTTCCCATGCTTATTTTAGAAGTTGAAAAGGAACTCAAACTGTTACAGTCATTTTCACTGGAGTGGATAGAATTCAAAGACTTAGCCATGTTAGTCTGGAAAATTAGTATGCAGAGGGCTCTTGTAGCACCTTTGAGATGAACTGAAAGAAAAAGGCTGGCAGCATGAGCTTTCGTAGACTTGAGCCTACTTCCTCAGATGCACAGAGTGGAGTGGAGAGTCCAGAGATAAACCTATGTAAGATGGGTGGGTGTCAGAATGTCAATTGAAATTCAAACCCCTGTGGGTATGGAGATGGGGTGGCAAGTTCAGTTTTAACTATGGTCATTAGTGGACAAAGGCAGGAGGAAGGATGTTGCCCAAAGCCAAGGAGAATAGATAACCATATGAACGAGTATTGGAATGTAGTGTGAGAAACAGAGAGGGGGATATGATGAATTGCTCAAGGACAGCCTCATGAGGATGGGGATTAAATAGTGTTGAAATGTGTGTAGTGCGCCAGAAAACCATTATATCTATTCAACCCACTGCTAGTGGACTGTAGTCTGCAGAAACATTCCGTTTATGTTATTTCTCTTTACAGTCTTCCTTTGCAGTTCTTTTGTTCAAGGACTGCTGTTCTGTGGCCTGAGATGAAATGCCCAGGAAGACTGAAATGTTCTTCCACTGGTTTTCATGTATTCCCAGTCCTAATGTCTGATTTATTTCCATTTATCCTGTGGCTCAGGGACTGGCCTGTTTGCCCGGTGTACAGTGCTAACGGACTTGGTTGATATAGAATGCCACAAATTTGATTTGTGCATCAGAGGATAAATGGACATAAATCAGAATTAAATCCTGACTATCCCATTTCAGATCTCAGAATGGTGGTCCTTGAAGAAAAGAACTACTGTATATACTCATATAATGTATAAAGTCTAGAAATTTAGGTCAAAAATTAACCCAAAAAACCTTGGATTGACTTATTCACGGGTCGATGTAAGTGCTGTATCTGAACTCTTATTTAAAAGAAGGAACTATGCCCTGGTGAAAAGCAAGAGTATAAACTGTCCTGGAAGCACTGACCCTTTCTACTCTCTCATCCATCCAGCCTTAAGAGTGAGCACAAAGAGTTATGTCTGCTGGAATTTTGTAAGTTCTCTAACATTGTTTTGCTTTTCTTCATCCTCAACTTATCCATAGGTCATATCAAAATCCATAATCTTGGCCCCAAAACTTGCCCTTGACTTAGACATGAGGTCAGCTTGTAGTCAAGTATATACAGTACAAAGTAAAATTGGAAAGATAAATAGTAGAATCCACAGACCAGACGATCGTTGGTCAGGTCCATATGGGACAGGCAGTTCTCTCAGATATTTGAGTTTTTCTTTGAAGTTCCTTTGTTTAAGGATGACAGTTTATCAGAAATTTCTGCCTTTTCTCCTGGTATTTGAATAAAGGTTGGGGTTTCCTTTATCCCCATTTTGTGTTGATTACCTTACTCAATTCCAGGCTATTTCTGTTAATTATTACAAACACTGTTTTATAATTAGTCCCTGTTATATTTTGCTACTATGAAATTGTCAATATTTCCCTCTGATCCCATGCCTCATCATTATGCTAATGTTTCTATCCCGCTATAGTATGATATGGCATTTAAATATTATCACTTGGTATGTTGAAAATGAAATAACTGACAAACTAACATTGATTGACGCTGTCTGTAGGTTATCTAGAACTGCTGTGTAATGTGGCAAAACAGCATTTTTCCTCCCAAGGGTATGAGGAGTATGAGGATAGTATCTCTGCTGGAAACTTTGCCATCTACCTCATCTGCTACTAAGCACAGGGATTACAAAAAGAATAGTGAGCAATTCATGTGCATTCATTTAAGTCGGGTGGGCACAGGAGTTAGGAGTGCCCTCAGTTCGACTCTTGAGGGTGAAACATGAAGACTGAAATGAGCACTATTTAAACCCCCAGACAGACAGCTGAGCTGTGTACTTTCAAAAATGCTGTCTTAATTATTAATACAAGTGGAGAGATGATCCAAAAATCAGTTTAATGTCACTTTGCTTGGAGAAGCTCCATACTTAAATAATTTACCACCACTGCCCAAAAATATAGCAGAATAAGATAGCCTTAGCCCATGATACCATGAAGTAATTGAGTTTTGTCATATATATGTAAAAATAAAAATAAAAAATTATACAGTTGAGAGACACACACAAATCCGTTGCTGGTAGTATTAGTAACTTTATACACAGGATGAGCTTTCAGGGAACACTGATTTACAATATCCTTAAATCAGAACAAAGATGACATTTCTTTATTCCACTCTTTGCTCTCTTCCTCAGTTTCCCACAAATTATTATAGAAATTGATCACAAGACATTGAAGTACGAGGAGTGGGGCAGATCAGTAATTTGTGCAACAACGTGAAATAATCATTTGTACTTGAGTCAAGAAAATGCCTTTGGGAACAAAATTTAAACTTTGTCAGCAGGTGAAGTCGAAGGCTTTCATGGCTGGCATCCATAGTTTTTTGTGGGGTTTTTTGGGCTATGTGGCCATGATCGAGAAGAGTTTATTCCTGACGTTTCGGCAGCATCTGTGGCTGGCATCTTGTGAGAACAAGGAACACGAAAGACACTGCAGACTGAGTCAGCCAGAAAAATCAGCAATAGCAGAACATGTTATAAACCATCCTGGGCATAAAATACTGTTTGATAACACTGAAATTCTGGACCATGCTAACAACTATCAGGTCAGAATGCACAGGGAAGCCATTGGAATCCACAGACATCTGGATAATTTCAGCCAGAAAGAAGAAACCCTTAAAGTGAACAAAGTTTGGCTACCAGTCCTGAGGAATAGCAAAATGAGGACTCATTAAGTGCAAATGAGAAACCACCCAGAGTCCGGGGCTTTCCCAGCAGATAATGATCACCGATTAGCAGACACTAATCCTCTTTGCATATCCTCCCACCCTGGGGCCCTGCCATCAACAACAGAACAAAGCACAGATTAACATGTAATTCCTCAAGACCCAGGGTCACACAGTGTGTGTGTGTGTGTGTGTGTATCTAGCTCTCTTCTAGGCCTGCATTCTCTGAAGATGCCAGCCACAGATGCTGGGAAAATGTCATGAATAAACTCTTCTAGAACATGGCCAAATAGCCCAAAAAAACCCACAAAAATCTTTGTCAGCAGGATTGTTTTCTACGCAAAAAAAAAAGTCCCACTCTTGAATCCCAATTAGTTAATGCAGTTAAATTATTTCTTAAATGCTGGTTTTCCCCACAAATTGAAATTACTTGATATGTAGAAGATGAGCACAGATCAACAGCAAGATGCAGTTTCTGGTGTCTATAGTTAAAAACATGTCATTTAGCACTGTTGTGTAAACCTTCATTTGGGATAGTTGGTCTCAGTCAGAGTAGGTAGTTGTAAGAGATTACAGTGTGCCTGCGCCATACGCGGCCTTGAGCATACGCGCTCAAGCCGCGGGGCGGAAGGGGCAGCGCATCCCATTCAATTGAATGGGTGCGCGCGCCCGTTGTGCCCCGCGCGCGGCCGCACCACCGCGTACGAGCCCCATTATTTCCAATGGGGCTCGAGCATAGGCGGAATTCGCCTTATGCGGAGGGATCCGGAACGGAACCCCCGCGTAAGGCGCGGACGGACTGTACTGCATGATCCCTGTTCTTGCCACAATTGTGCTTGTTAAAGAAAATGGAATTATGTATGTTTGTGGGCAATCATTATTGCACATTTCTTCAATCACACAACTAGGGCTGCTTCAGCCGTTGCACTTTTCTTTCCAGAATAATAGAATCATACAGTTGGAAGAGACCACAAAAGCCATCCATTCCAACCCCCTGCCATGCAGGAACTCACAATCAAAGCATCCCCGACAGATGGCCATCCTGACCCCTTCTTAATCCCACTGCCTTTACCCAGCATGCCTTTCAGGGTTTTAAAACTTTTATTTATTTAATTTTTACTTTTTAGTGCATTTCCAGAACTCTGCTACTAACTGTGATTTAAGGTTGTTGTTGTCTGGGGTTTAAAAAAAAAAAAAGAGGAGGAGAAAGAAAAGGAAAAGGAAAGAAAATAATAAAGGGAATCAGCCTAGTTGGGAATGGAGCAAGGACACACATGACTTCCAATATTGTAATGACCCCGGCAGCAATGTTTTGCACCTGGGGATTAGCGCAATTATGTGCTCATTGAAAAGGGATGCCCTAATCACACTTTGGGGGCACAGCAAGTATGGGTTGGTGGCATCATCGTTCAATAAGTATCGCCAAAGCCACCTTTTCCAGCTCTAATCATGGTTTTAAAGCTACGTGTGATAAAGTCTGTAGTCTTTGTAAGAAATTCACAAGCTGTTGTTCTTTCTTAAACAGAGCAAAATTTACAGCACCAATAGAAGGATAAAATAGCAGTCTGTGGTAACCAAATAAAATCAATCTTAAATAAAAGCCACTAAAAGCCACACAAATCAACACTTTGACCACCCACTTAAAATTGAACAATGATAGAGTGAATGTACTGTAATCTTCCTATAGAAGGAACTTCACTGTTGGACCCTGCCACAGAGAAGGCCCTGTCCCTTGTCTCCACCAGCCAAATGCTTTTGACATTGAGATGTATAACAAGTTCTCTTCTGAAAATGCTAACATGTAATCAGGTTCATTAAGTAGGAGGCAGAGTATCCTGGCCCCAAACTGTTTAGGGTTTTATTGGTAAGAGCCAAGAGCTTGAATTGAGCCCAGTTTGGAACTGGTGCAGTAGGACTGGTGTGATATGGTTTGTAAAGCAGAGAACAAGAAAAATCTGTCTGCAGCAATTTCTAACAGCAACCATTTTCAAACACTCTTCATAAAGTACGTTGTGGGCATGGTAAGACATGGATCACAGTGACCAGATCTTTCTGCCAGATTTGGCACATAAATCAAACCTGCTTAACAGCACTTCTGGCCACTGAAGCCACACGGACATGCAAGAGCAAAAAGGAGCAGCAGCATGGAAGCATTTCCCTGCACCATTTGCCCAAACGAAATTCATCCTGCAAAATGGCACTGTTCACCTTGCTGGGGAAAGTATGGGTACCTCTGTGGATGCCAAGATCCCATGATACTTAATGTGCACTTTCTTGCTGTGTTGCTGCAACGTGTGCAGTCAATGGCAATTTTGCTAAATGGGTTTCTCTTATTTTAATCCCCTTTTACATTTTGCATTGTTTTGTTGTAAGTATTTGATTCTAAGCATCAAAAGAAACCTATCCTTGAATACATTTGGACTGTCGTATTTCTCTTTTGTGTTGTTCTGTGATTTTTTGTTTTGTTTTATTTTTAGTGTATATCTCTAATCAGGTTATTTTTCCCAGAAGTAGAATTTGTATGAGTCTTATGCATTTGCAGGGCCAGCTGCCTATTTATCTACTTGACAGAGCACTTGTTTGATGCCTGACTTGGTTTTCTGGAACGTGTCCAGTTCAGAGATCATAAGCATTGATAGCTGCTGACTTGAGGTTTTTTGAGGAGATGCTTCTGTGGGTGCATCTACCATTGTCATGACCTTGACGTTTGTAGAGATGGGTTTGCAATTTTCCTTGAAAGCTTGCTATTTTATTGTTTTCTCAAAACCAGAAGATTGAGGGAGGATTACCATATATACTCGACTATAAGTCAAGAAATGTATTTCCCAAAATTGATCCTAAAAACCTGGGTTGACGTATGTATGGGTCAGTATGTTAATACTGCTAGAAAAGGTCCTGAAACAAATGTTGCCTGATGCCCCACTCTTTGTGCCTCGAGGCAGGAGTTTGTATCTACTTGCATTTGCATGCTTTCAAATTGCAAGGTTGGCAGAAGCTGGGACTAGTGACAGGAGCTCACCTCATCATGCTGCACCCGGGCCTCAAATGCCAACCTCCTGATCTTCTGATTATCAGAACTAGTGTCTTAATCACTAAGACACTGCATGCCCACTAAGGTACTAATAGTTTGGTACAAATTCAGTCAGAGGCCTTTTGTGGTTTGGTTTTGATTGTGTATTTCCAGAAGACAGGACCAGTCCTGAGATATCTTGTGGTATGAGGGCAAAGGGGGTGTGATGCTTGCTTTATTTAGACTGTCCTTTTCTTTTGGTCTAGCAGGAAGTTTAGGCCTCTTTAAAATACTTTTTTAGACTACAGCTTAATTCCAATACCATATCGAGCTTTAGCTAATGCTATCCATACTTTAGGTGGCATTCTGTTCTCAGTGGTGTAGTGCAGAGTCTGGAAACAGAACAGTGGATATTTCACATATCTGTCAGTTGTCATCAAAAACCATCCTTTTTTATTCTTGTTTGCCAGCCAGTACCAAGCCATGGTTTATCCACCACGGTTCAACAAGATACAATTTAAACTGAGCCTCTTTTTACTCCTCTATACTCAGTCAGAAACACAGATTGTTGCTTATGAGTTTTTTTGTGGCATCTAATTGTCTGCTGTGGGAAACCAGACACAAGACTAGATAACCCTTTGAGCTGGTGCATAAGGAATCTTCTTATGTTCTTAATAAAGCCTGTCATCTGTCGAGTGGGAATATGCCTACTGAGGAAAGTGGCATAAGGGATAAGATTAGAGGAGCAGCTGGAACTGGGGGCCCTAGAAAGTTTCCTAGAAAGAAATGATTCTTGGTCATTGAATACCATCATGGTTGAGATATTTATCAGCCTGTTGGGTGATCATGGGAAGGGGAGATCAAAACCTTATCTCCACTTTATCTAGAAGCACTATATACCTATTTGTGGAGAGTAGCTAGTCTCTGTTCTGGGTGAAAAAGTAAATGGAGTATTTACTCGAGACAAAATGAAACCTCATGTGCAGGTATTTCTGTAGATCAATTTACAAAGCCCAAGAATCAGCACAAGTACATTTCAGTTCTTGTGTAAGTTATGTAAGTTTCTGTATCCTGGTATGATGGGGCCGAACACCTTAGTCATAGTAATGCTCAGTCTTCCCTTTTTACAATGTTGATATCTCGACTAGTTCACCCGGAGTTGCAAGCCAGAGGTCATATTTGTTGTTCCTTAATAGGGAAGAAAAGCATGCTTTGCTTATCTGTGGCATGACGATGAGCCAGAAATGAATCATGACGCATGTGTTTTGCATGCAAGAGGTCCCACTTTCAGTTCCTGCCATGTCTAGTTTGAAAAAGTCACACAGCAGGTGATGGGAATAGAAGTATCTAAGTGAGGCTAACTGTTTCCAAGGGATAAATATGTTAATCTGTCCCCCCAAAATGAATCTTCTATCCCTTTTAAAGGCTTAATAATTTCATTTTGGTTTAAGTTTTCAGGGACTGTAGCTCCCATGACTTTAGATCTGTAAATGGTGCCAGAATGTACAGTGTCTTTTAAATTTTTAAATGTAAAATTGCTCCCTAAAATTCCATTTTTTCCTTTTGAAAACAAACATTTCCTCCCATGGCTTATATTACTAGATGTAACAAGCCTTTAACCAGAATAAAAAAAGCACACCAAGTTAACGCTGACTCAGATGCTTGGCTGTTCATTCTAAATGTTCAGGAAGAAATACTTTGTCATTGTGTGCCTTTAAGTTGCTTCTGACTTACAGCAACCATAAAGTGAACCTATAACAGAATTTCCTTGAGAATAGTTGTTCAGAGGGGGTTTGCCTTTGCCCTCCTGTGAGAATGTGACTTGTCTAAAGTTATCCAGAGGGTTTCCATGACTGAGTATGGATTTGAACCATGGTCTGCTGGGCCAGTACATCACACTGGCTCTACCTATCTATTTCCAAGAGGCTGGCTTTTGAGGTCTCAGGTGGAAATTGAGGGAAATCAATCTAGGAAAACTGAAATAGGAAATTTTAGTCCTAATGAGGAATGTGGTGACTAAAATTAATCAGTGGAACTTGGACCAGATTAGGAGACAATGGAAACAGAAGAAGATGAGCTGGGCAAGAATCAGTGGAATAATCCACAGATTCTTTCTTTCTTTCTTTGGCCTGTTACAGACTGCCAAAATAAAGCTGCTTCGGGTCTCTTTGGAGGTATGCTATTTAAATGATGCATGCATCCTAAGAATCCGGAAGCTGCACCAAAGCTGCACTCCAATGCTTAGGAATGGAGTGTGGCTTTGGCGCGACCTCCGGACTCTTAGGACCCATGCGTCATTTAAATAGTATACAGTGCACCCGCGCCATACGCGGCCTTGAGCATACGCGCTCAAGCCGCGGGGCGCGCATCCCATTCAATTGAATGGACGCGCGCGCCCGTTGTGCCCTGCGCCGCCGCGCACGAGCCCCATTGTTTCCAATGGGGCTCGAGCATAGGCGGAATTCACCTTACGCGGAGAGATCCGGAACGGATCCCCCGCGTAAGGCGAGGACGGACTGTACCTCCAAAGAGACCCGAAGCAGCTTTATTTGGACAGTCTGTAACAGGCCTTTCTTTCTTTCTTTCTTTACTTACATCCCAGTTTTCTCCCAAAATGAGATCCAAGGCAACTTGTCTTAACCCACTGTAAACTAAACTATGTTAGACCCCACTCATCACAACAAAGAAAATCAGCAACATGTAAAACTAAATAAGAAAGGAGGAGAAAAAGAATAGCACTTTCTCATGGATGCAGGTGCTTTCTGATCTACTGAACACCCTCCCTCCATGTGCTCCCAAATTTTTCTCTTGTGGTCTCATGTGTCATTTTGTTTTATCAATCGTCTTTTCACTCATTCCAGAATCCGAAAAATGCATGCAATGCCTTTGTTTTCTTTTTCTCCAGGAAGCAGTCAAGAGTGCTGCTCTTCAAAAGAACTCAAAAGAGTTCTTCCATTTTCTTTCCTTGCTCAGTAGGCTTTGTTCCCAGGACATCAGATACCCCCACCTCATAGGACCTGAATAACAAATGGAGCAGTATAGTGGCTAGACCAAGGATGGTAATCATGTGGCTGTCCAGATGTTGGACTGCAGCTCCCAACTTCCCTAGGCTGCATAGCCAGTGGTGAGGAAGCCAGCAATGTCTGGAGGACTGCATGATTCCAGCCCCAGGAGCTAGGATGTTGGGTTTAGACAAGGGAAACTCGGATACAGATTTCTGCTCAGCCACACAGTTCCTTGGGTCACATTGAGCCAGTCACTGTTTCTTTCAGCCTAACCTACTTCACAAGATGGTTGTGGTGACTGGTGTGATGTGGAAATGGTATGTGGAACTGCACACACCAGTGTGGTCCTTTTGGGGTGCATCTGCACTGTAAAAATAATGTAGCTTGACACCACTTTATCTGCCATGGCTCCAACCTACAGAATCCTGGGATTTATAGTTTTGTGAGGCACCAACATTCTTTAGCAGCGGCTAAAGATCTCATAAAACTACAAATCCCAAGATTCCATAAGCTGGACCTACAGCACTTAAAGTGGTGTCAAACTGCATTATTTCTTCACAGTTTCTACAGTGTAGATCAGTGATTCCCAAACTCTGGTCTTCCAGGTGTTTTGGACTTCAGCTCGCAGAATCCTAGACTATTAGCCAAGATGACTGAGACCGCTGGGGGATGAAGTCCAAAATACCTGGAGCACCAGAGTTTGCAAATCCCTGGTGTAGATGCACCCTTGGGGGGAAAAGCAGGAGCCAAATAAAAATGAGTTTTAACACATCAGTAGTTTCCATTTGTAAAAAAGGGGCAACCGGTATGGAATTAAAGTTAGCTAATACTTTTAGCCCTGTTTTACCTGAATAACTCAGTTTGACCTATGAGTGAGAGGAGAAATGCCTTCAATGCAAGCTGCTCAAAGTAAGTAAAAGCAGTCAACAGTGTTAAGAAAAGCTTCAAATTCCGACAGAAACTCTTGCTTTTCAGTGGTAGCTGTGGCGCTTCTCTGTGTATGTGTTTTAGGGTGTATCAGCTGTTAGATTCTACAGAAGAGGCTTTGCATTAGAGAGACCCCTTGGCACATGTCCAGTGTAAATACACTTTTAAATTGTATTTCCGGGGAAAATGTTTGCTTAGAACGTTTTCCCAGTATGTATTAAAGCAGGGCCTTCAAATGGCAACAGTCTTTAAAGTCTTAAACCATGCTAGAAATAGCACTTCAGATGAATTTTTATGGTTGGCTGTGTATGTAATCCAAAATTTACAGTTGTCCTTGGTAAATACACTGTTCATCTCAGAAATCAATTTTTGGGCAATGCTTGTGTTAAAATAAAAAGTAGCAAAAAGGAACTATGCTGCACCAAGTAACATGAACTACTTAAAGATACATTTGGCACTTTTATTGGCAAATAAAATGTCCTTTAAATCGGTAGAAATCCATGATGCTGAAGTGAACAGATTGTGCAACAAATCAGTTTCTAGATCAGATCAGCAGTTTTCAGCCTTTTCCATGACTGAAGACCATCTGTCACCCATTTTTTTCTTTCCAGTTATGAAAATCAAGCGGTACTGTAGATTCTTTGGGATACTCTAATGGTAATCAAACTTTCTCTTTCTTCCTTTCTCTTGTCATCCCTATTGTCTGCTTTTTACTTTGGTCAGGGGTTTTCTAGAAGTAACATATCATGATGCATCCTGTAGAAAGCGATATCCCTCCCCCCCCCCCCCTCTGTTAGTAGTTTGTGATTTGGCACAAGTTCTTTTATTGTTTTAATTGCATTGTTTTTAATCTATATTGGATGTATGTTGTTATTGTTGTTAACCGCCCTGATGTTTCGAAGGGCGGTATATAAATAAAGTTTTTATTATTATTATTATTTATTTATCCTTTAGCACAGGGAAGGAGAAAGTATGGCCCCTCTGTATGTTGGACTGCAATTCCATCAGGCTTAGCCAGCAAAATAAAGGCAAGGGATGCTGAGAGCTGCAATTCAACTTCTGGACAGCCGCATGATTCCCACCCCTGTTTTAGCAGATAGTCTGTGCATGCCTGTTTGTTTGTTTAAATGTTTATATTTCACCTCCTATCTCAGGGCAGCATACAATAAACCAACACAGTCCATTTAAAATAATTTGAGACGTTGAAAGAAAATAGGGAGAAACCAGCTAAAATACTTTGAAACATGTGTGGATGGATCTGTTTAAAGCTAGGTAGTTACCAAAGGCTTTTGTGAGATGGATGTGAGAGCTGGACAGTTTAAGAAAGCAGATAGGAAGAGAATTAATTCATTGGAAATGTGGTGCTGGAGAAGAGGGCTGAGGATCTCATGGACAGCCAAGAAGTCAAACAAATGGGTCCTAGAGCTGATCAAACCAGAAATCTCTCTGGAAGCCAAGATGACAAGACTGAGGCTGTCGTACTTTGGCCACATCACGAGGAGGCACAACCCACTGGAAAAAACAATAATGTTAGGAAAGGTGGAGGAAAGCAGAAAGAGAGGAAGGCCACATGCTAGATGGATGGACTTTATTAAGGCGGTCAGGGGTATGAATCTCAGGGCCTGAGCAGAGCAGTGGAGCATAGGGAGTCTTGGAGATGTCTCATGTACAGGGTCGCCATGAGTCAAGATCGGCTTGAGGTTAGATAACAACCATGCTCTCATTTTGCCTTAGGGTTGCCATAAGTTGGCAATGACTTGACGATACACAACAACAACAACAAATGTTTTCACTAGAAGTTGAGACAGCAGCTACATAGGCACCAATTGAGTATCCAGCACCCAGACCTCCTAGATACCTAGATAGGTGGCAGCTCATAGTTAGACTTTACAATTCTGAAGTAGTCTCAACCGGGTTAAGGCAAGTACTTTCAGATGTTTGCTCTGCATAGTTCTTATCCATTGGGTATTTCTTTGATGTTCCTTGAATATACAGTATATGAACTCAGGTGACACAACAGGTAGGTGAGAGATCTTAGTTAGCCCCAACAAACTGTTCCCTCCCTTCGAGTCTTGCCAGAGCAGCCTTTGGAAGTATTTGTTTACCCAGTAGCAACAGTGATGGCATGCACAGGTTTAAATGTTTCCTGGTTAAGGTACAGACATGGGCAAAGGATAGCCTTCTAGATTTTAGTAGCCTACAACTTGCAGCAGCTCTAGCCTTATATCTAATGGTGACAGTTGCACTCCAACAGCATGGGGAGGAGGGGATCACATAGGTGCTTTCTGCACCGGCATTTGGGACATGCAGAGGACGTCCTATTTTAAAAAAGGGGTGTCTCTTTTAGACGCCCCTGGGCCTAGTACGGACTCCGTCCGTACAAGATGGCGCCGGCCCTTCTACATGGCCGGCGCCATCTTTGCGTATCGGACGCTGAGCGTCCGTACGCGTCGCGTCCTTTGTGACGTAGCGAGTGCGCCCCTGGCGCCTCGCTACGTCGCAAACGCGACTTGAAAAGAAGCTCCATTTTGGAGCTTCTTTTTCAGTCCGCAGGGGAGCCGTGCCGTGTGGAGGCTCCGGCTCCCCCACGGACTAGCCGGCGGCGGCGGCAGACCGCCGCAAAGCAGCGGTCTGTACCCCGCCATAGTTCCCATCCCTATTATCGTGGGTGCTTTTATCAGTTTTGAGGGCTTTAGCTGCTCAAACGATTTGCAAGAGGATAGACTAGAAATTCAAATGTTGAGTAAAAGCTCATTATTACAAGACAGAGAAGAACTTAATTGGTGGGAGTGCGAAGACAGTAAATGCCCTCATTCTTTTCCCCACCACCACCATAAACATAGTATTTAACATTAAAAAAAGGCTGCATTCTTGAGGCAAGGGAGAAGCAAGGGACAGCACCTTTCTATTGTACATGGTTATTAGCCCAACCAAGTGTATGTGGTAGAAATCTGAGCAGTGAGTGTGTGCTCTCTTATCCTGTTCTAGAACTCTACATGTATGAGCATGAGAACTGGCATCAGCCGGCTCCTTTTGTGTACATTAGACTTCACAGCTTCTGAAAACACATCTTGTAGTAAAACATTACTCTTTGTTGCTTGGTAGAGCTACAGCCTATGTTCCACCGGTGAGTGTGGGAGATGAATAAGATCTTCCCATCTTATGATGAAAGGCTGAAGTGGTTCTTCAAACATGTGCCAACAGGGAGGAATTCTGCAGGCCATTCACACTGGACATGAAGCTTCACAACATTGAAACATTGTGTAGTGGTGGCTGCTGGTAGTTGGAGAAAAGAGAAGTTGTTACAGGATATGAAATTTTTGGTACTTTTTTTCATGCTGTGGACCATGCGTGTGTTTGTTTGGGAATTTCCCTGGTTAGGTGCTTCCTTTCCATCTGTACTGATCAAAGCTCCCTCTGCCCCTAAATCGAAAGGCAGTGAACAAGTTCATCATATTTAAGTCCTTGGGAATATTCATGCAATCTAAATAGTAAATTCACCTTCAGCATAATTATCTTTATATGTACAGTCATTGTGTGTATGGTTATAAGCGTGATACATTAACAGATCTAGAATAGGTTGTCTTTTGGAAGGTCTGGCTTTATTTATTTACGTCATTTATATCCCGCCCTTCAGCCCTAATGGCTCTCAGAGCGGCTTACAATTATTATTTTTAATAAGACGGTTCCCTACCCTCAGGCTTACAATCTAAAAGACATGACACAAAAGGAGAAGGGAATGGTGTTGGGGAAGGGGATGAGATCCAGTGGTTCTTCTCTCCCTCTGATGCCTGGACCAAGGCAGATGGACTAGAGGGAGGGCTCTTCTTCTTCAGGCTAGCCCTGGTGGAGTTGGGCCTGCCTGGTCACTCCCTCGTAGGCCGGAAGATGACAGTTATGGAGGGAGGAGCCTCTATCTTCAGGCTAGCCCCTGATGGAGCTGGGCCAGCCTATTCACTCCCTCCCAGGCCGAAGGATGACAGTTATGGAGGGAAGGGCCTCTATCTTCAGGCTAGCCCTGATGGAGCTGGGCCAGCCTATTCACTCCCTCCCAGGCTGAAGGATGCCAGTTATGGAGGGAGGGGCCTCTATCTTCAGGCTAGCCCTGGTGGAGCTGAGCCAGCCTATTCACTCCCTCCCAGGCCGAAGGATGACAGTTATGGAAGGAGGAGCCTCTATCTTCAGGCTATCCTCAACAGTATGGGCTTGAATTCTATAAACTGCAGATGGAGCCCTCAGTGTGGCATCTCTAAAAGCTTAAGCAGTCATGGATACCTTAGCAGTTGCAAGATGGCCTCCTGTTCCCTGAATCTTTCTTATTAAATTACCTCATGAACAGAGTGTGCTGCAAAGGGAAGGAGGAACCATTTGCAGCCTGATAAAGTTAACAGTTAGCTAGGAAAGTGCTTTGCTTTGGAACACATTTGGTTGTCTGTATTAAAGGGGACCTCCCCTTGCTGGATGCTAAGCTTGAGGAAGGGAGCAGGTGGCTTTCTCAGTTTCTAGTTTCTTGTCTGCATCCTCACCAATTTGATCTCTGTGAAAAGTGTGATTGTTATTACTAAGAGTGCATGGCAGCCATTTGACAGTGGTGTCCATGGTACTTTTTGAATACGCCAGATGTGCCCTGAAGTTAGTTCTGCAGTGTGAGTAAGACTGAATGAATGAATCTAGGCAAGAAATGGCAAATGTACAGGTCCTGGACTTCACTTTTACAACTCCTGTAGGCCCACCAGTCCCCCCAAAACTTCCTAAACCCCCTATCCATTTTTTTAATCACATAGTTTTCCAGCACCAACATAGATTTGTGGCATCTTTTACCTGAAAACTGCACAGAAAGCCCCCAAATACATGAAGACACATTAAAATACCCTTACCCACGAAACTCCCATAGAACCCTGTCATTTCCAAATTCCTCTGTGTTTGTCACATTCCCTCTCAACATGGCAACAGGAGAAGTGACACAACATCACTCCGGTTTCCATTTTGACAGGGACTTCAGAATGAAAAGGCAGGTTTACAGTTGAATACAAAGAAAACAAAAATAATGACCACAGATAACCTACCTAACATTAAGTGGATGATGAAAGACATTGAAATAGTTCAGCATTTTCCATATTTTGTTTTTGATTTGTGCCTTCAAGTATTTCTGAATTATGGTAACCCTAAGGCAACCCTGTTATGGGGTTTTCTTACAAGAATTGTTCAGAGCGGTCATTCGGAGGGTTTCCATGGCTGAGCGGAAATTCAGAGCCTGGTTTTCAGAGTTACAGTCCAATACTCAACCTACTATATACTACGCTGCCTCTCATACCTTGGCTCAATTCAGTAATCAGAATGGAAACTGCAGTCCTGAAATAAAAAAAAGACTAGGATTGGGAAGGGCAGCTATGAAGGAACTAGACAAGATCCTGAAGTGTAATTAAGTAATAAAATTAGAATTGCCCATGCCATTGTATTTCCCATTGGACAGTGGAGAAAGTGGATAGGAAGAGAATCGACTAATTTGAGATGTGGTGCTGGAGGAGAATTCTACAGATCCCGTGGACTGCTAAAAAGATTAACAATTGAGTGCTAGAGCAAATCAAGCCTGAACTCTCTCTAGAAGCCAGGATGACTAAAATGAGGTTGTCGTACTTTGGTCATATCATGAGAAGACATGACTCCCTAGAAAAGACAATAATGCTTATTAAGGTAGAAGGCAGTAGGAAAAGAGGAAGTCCAGATACCATATGGACAAACTATCAAGAAAGACACAGCTCTGAGTCTGCAAGACCTGAGCAGGGCAGTCAAGAAGTCAACTTGATGGCAGTTAACAGCAACCCCATGCAGGTGTTCAACCCTGAACTAGGCAGCCCACACAGTTCTTTTACAGCATGCCACCTATCAGTTACCCTCCTGGCTGTGTCATCACTTTTATAGATTGTTAAGTTGCTGCTGCTGGGAATGTGGTATCATGTCATGGTTGTATGCCACAGGTAATTACTTACTCACTAGTTAACTTCCACACAGTGAGTGTGTAATCTGAGCTGCTACTGTGTGACTCCTGATCTTCTGAGTCATCCCCTCTATGTAATCCTCTGACTCATCCCCCTAATCCTTACTTAGCTGTGAAGTTCACTGGGTGGTCTTGTGCAAATTATTATGTGTCTGCTTAATTTGGTACATTGGATTGTATGTATACGTGTATTTAATTTACAACCTGTCTTTCTTTCAATATGGGATGCATATTGGGGTGAAAATAAACTTGATGGATGAATTGAAAAGTACCATTGTATGCTATCTGGTTTTGCTTCGCGAACGAAGATTCAGGAAGGACTCATCCCGCGCTTTGTACAAGTGCGTTGGTGACTGAAAAGGCCAATTTGGGATAAACAGGTCCGGTTGCAGAAAGCACAGCAGAAAGTCTCCTTGGGTGATGTTTCCAGGTTGTGGTTCTTTCTGCGTTGTCGTTTCTCTTCGAGGCTTGTTTGGCATGAGTTTTCGAAGAAGGCTGCAGCATCATGGATAGTGCGTCTCCATGCCTCCCAATGCGAGGCCAGGGAGGACCATTGTCGGTGATCTATCTGGCCAAGCCTGAGATGTAGTTTCAGGGAGTCCTTGTATCTCTATGCTATAGACGTAGGGTAAAATAACTTTATTCTTATAAAGCACATATATAGTCTTAGTCTTATAAAATGTTTTATAAAAACTAACAAGCATTTACTGAGCTTACATTGAATTTAGCATGGAGTACAGTGATATCCAAAATCCACAAAACAATGATAATAATAATAATAATAATAATAATAATAATTTTTATTTATATCCCGCCTTTCCAATTGCATGATCAAGGCGGCTTACAAGACAAGAAACAATAAAATACAGATAAAACATCACAATATAAAAAGTTTAAAAACATCATTACTAGGGGTAGGAACGGGAATCTATACAAATCACAATTCACTAGAGGCAAGAAAAAGACAATATATTGCACTAATCCGGGGTCGAAAAACAACAACAAGGAGCAGAGAAAGAACACTATTACCTAGAGTGAAAAAGCCAGCTGGAATAGATGCGTTTTTAATTGTTTCTTAAAAGAAACTAAAGATGCAGAGGAACGGAGCTCTATAGGGAGCTTATTCCACAATGAGGGGGCGGCGATAGTAAAAGCCCTCTGTGAGGTCCTCACCAAATGGGATTTAGGGACCTCTAACAAATTGGTCCCAGATGTTCTGAGTGTGCGGGGCGGATTGTATGGGGAGAGACGGTCCTCCAAGTACCCTGGGCCCAAGCCATTTAGGGCTTTATAGGTCAAAACCAACACCTTGTATTGAGCTCGGAAACGAATGGGTAGCCAGTGGAGATCTTTTAAAATAGGTGTTATGTGGTCTGTCCTGGAACTACCAGCGACCATGATGTCTTTATTGGGCCAACCAAAATGTACCATATACATGTTGCAAGCTTTCAAAGTTTCACTGGCTTCTTCATCAGGCAAAGGTGTTAAAAATCATACAGGAGAAAGAAAAAAAGTGATAATGTTAGTTATAGGTCTGCGTTTTGTCAAGATGTTGTGGTTGCTGTCTTTAGTTCAGATGGTACAGAGGGGTATTCAGGCCATGTGAGATTCTTAAAGTCCAGGAAGTGAACTTTAAATTCCATTACCAAGACAAAACGCCACTGCCTTTTGACATCCAGTTTGTCTCAAATCTTTAGAAACAGACTTAAAAAAATCTCTCAGTACCTACACATTACTGTACTTAACAGTACAGTACAGTGAGCCCTTGGTGTCCACTGGGGTTTGGTTCCAGGACTCCCCGTGGATACCAAAAAAAGTATTTTCAAGCAGTGGGTGCTTGAATCTGTGGATTAAAAATCCGTGAATAAGGAGGACTGACTGTACTAACACCATCATTTTTTCTTTCTCATGAATGATTTTTAACAGCTTGCCTGATGAAGAGGCCAGTGGAGCTTTGAAAACTTGCAACATGTATATTGTGCACTTTGGTTAGCCTCATAAAAATATTGCTGCTTTGTAGATTTTGGATGTTATTGTACTTTGCTATATGGCCAACACTGCTATACATGAGTATATTTAGCATGGGGCAGTTCTTCTCTCTTTTTCAATTTAATGTAAGTGTTCAAGATAGTTCATCAAAACTGGAGTAAAATGACATACAAAGTAATTTTTCATAAAATACAATTTAAAATGCAGCATGATTAAATTCATTTCTAGGAAGATGGATTAAGCATATCCATAATGGGGTAGTTTGGCTTGCCATTGGTGACTTAAGACATTACTAGGCAAAGGAAATCAAGAATAGGCCACTACGTTGCATTCGGCTAAAATTTCCCCAAATCAGCTTCTTCCAGATGGGCTGAACTCTACCTACCACCATCTTCATCAATCATATCCAATGAGCATGTTGACTGGGGATGAGGGAATTGTAGTCCAGCTTGTCTGGATGTTATAAATGAAGGTAAGCTGCACTGATCTGATTCTGAATATTAAGGCTGTTTTGGGTCACTAAAAAGGAACTGAATTCCACATTGCATTAAAATGCAGTTTAAACTCCTGTGAATTGCTAGATGTCATAAGCACTCAGTGTTAATTAACTAATTCCAATGTCTCTTGTGCATCTGTTACGTTGCTAATAAGTTAGACTGTTCAGCAGAGACTTTGAGGAGAGCAAAAAGGACCCAGTTTGATAACCTACTTGTATTAAATATATTCGGGCTATGTGGCCATGTTCTAGAAGAGTTTATTTCTAACATTTTGTCAGTGTCTGTGGCTGGCATCTACAGAGAATGCATTCAGAGAATGAAACGCCAGGAGTAAACTCTTCTAGAACATGGCCACATAGCCTGAAAAACCCACAAAAAACTATGGATGCCAGCCACAAAAGCCTTCAACTTCACATAAGAAGAAAGTTTGTCACTGTAGTGCACTTCTCACTGTTTAAAAACATCAAAGGAGGCTTGAGACCATGCGGTTTCATGTTCAGGAACATGGAGTGCACACAAGTAGCATCAGCATCACACCCTGGAAGACTGTGGCAATAATCACAACATGTATATTTGTCATATTCTGTGGCTTTATGGAATATTTTTAAATTTAATCCTCCTATTATTGCACAGAAACTTTCATATTCATGTAAAATGCATTACATTCCTTTCTTCATGTATCTAATCAGTGCCAGTTATGATCTATCCCATTTCCCCCCACCCCACTTCCCACAACTAAACTTCTTCTAAAGGATTCACCAGATATGTAAGAGGTACTGATTGAAATATACACACTTGCTGTAAGTTACATATTCTGTTTTACAAAAGCCAAATATATAAGTGTTATGCTGAGTAGACCATTAGCACATTTTTGTCAGTACATGAACTGGTGGCTTTCCCAACTGATATTCTTACTTGAGGGGGTTGGGATTAACCCAGTAATCATCTGCGAGTAAGGCACGTTCTGTCTTGATGTTTAAGAAGAGAAGCTAAAGAAGGCATGGATTGAGGTTAGCTATATGTGGGAGTTTGAGTGTTGGACTATGACTCTGGAGACCAGAGTTAGAATCCCAACTGAGCAATGAAATCTACTGGGTAACCTTAAGCAAGTCACACTTTCTCACCTCCAGAGGATGGCAGTGGCAAACCCCTTCTGAAGAAATCCGCCAAGAAAATTCCATGATAGGGTTGCCTTAGGCTTGCTGCAAGTTGGAAACAACTTGAAGGCACACAACAACAACAACATATGTGGGCTTAGAGGAGCATTAGCTAGGCAAGCACAGTAGTTCTCTTTCCTTGGGGTTGTCCGCACTGGCAAAACTACCTGTTTATACGATGCACGGGGCCAAACTGGTGAGGAAACTAATACGAAGCCAGGTTCTCAGGCTAAAAACCTGAGCTAAAAGAAGCTCTGATACTCTACTTTAACATGGAAAATGTGAATAATTGCACCAGCATGTAAGCAGCATGGTGGGAATGCAGGAATGTGGGAAAGTCCATGCGGTGTATGGAAGCAGTCTGGGGCATGCACACTGGGGCCAGTGAGATGCAGCTACTGGCACTATTGCTTGTCATATGTTTTTTTGTTTGGGGTTTTGTTTTGGGTTTTATTTTGGGGGTTTTTTTAGCATACAGGTGCACCATTGGCTAGCTGCACCATCAACCCATTGGGCTCTTACACGCCCCATGATGTGAAAGTACAACAAAACAGCAGGCCACCAATAATGCAGTAGACGTCAGTAAAACATACACAAACCAGACAGTCCAACATGAAATGAAGCTGGCAGGGGGGAGTGGGCATGTATGGGGGACCTCCATGATTATGTTTTGCCATTGTGTCACTGGGTGTATGGATGCACTGTACGGGCAGTGTACCGCTAGTGCAACTGTGTGGCCGGTTATATGGTACATCCAATGGGATGGCAGCTGGATTGGAAGAGGGAGGTAATTCTGGTCTCAGGTGGTGCATTCATGTGATGGTGCACATGGATAGTGGGAAAGTTGTGGGGAAACCCAATTTGGGGCTTGAAGCTGCATTGTGTGGGCCGTGAGGACAGCAGGCTTTCCAACCGATTTAAGAAAAACTGGGATTGACATGGTTTTTCCTCTCCGTCTGCTCAGCCCCATGGTAGAACATTAGGAAGCTGTAAAGGGAAAGATGTCCTGACTGAAGGAACAGCATACTCATCTATTTCTCAGGCTTATTTTCATTCTTAAGTGGACTGGGATCCTGCCCTGTGCTTAAAAAAAAAATCTGAAATTCTCAGGATCCCACCTGCAATGAAGGACAGCCAGTAAATGATGTAGGAGATTTCTGCCTTGCTTCAGCAATACATGTCTAAAATAAGCAGCAAATACACTTCCTTCCAGAGACTGAAAACCAAATTGCAGCAGAATGCAGCTGCTCACAATGAGCTTTTCCTGACCATCCTTCCTTCCTTAAAAGATTATTGGCCAGCCCCCATATTTTGCGCTAGCCTCAATGCTGGTGCTGCTGAGCTCAGCAAAGTTCTGGTATGTTAAGTTCATTATTAATGTCCAGAAACTGTTAAACTGGAAATTCCATTAAACATAAAAATTGTCCACAGCAGCAACAATTCTGTTGACACAGTAATAAGATCACGGCTGTATTTCTCAGGGATAATACTCAGCATTCAAGTGTTTTGCTCACTATGTAATTCAATAGGCCAATCTTAGATCCGAAAACCAAAAGTGAAGGCAACTGGATAGCGCTATTGCAGCAGTGCAACTTTGTCAGTTATGGTGCTCCATCAGTTCCTCAGCACAAGGTGCAGTAGCTATGCCATGTTATGATTCTCCAGAACATATGAAAGGGACATGGTTGTGGAGTGACATCTTTAATTCTTTTGGCATTGGCAAAAGCAAACACACTCCTTTATGTTTGTACTGTGTTGCAGTCCCTAAAACATTAGGCCGAAGGTGCTAATAGTCATACCCATACCCAAATGATTTTGAATTTGAATTGACGTTCTCACCTACGTATGTTTAAATATTTGACGGGATGCCATCTTGAGGATGGAGCAAGCTTGTTTTCTGCTGCTCCAGAGGCTAGACCATACAGTGATGGGGTCAAGCTACAGGAAGAGATTCCACTTAAATTTTCGGAAGAATTCTCTGAGGGTAAGGGCCAGGCATTCAGGGCTAGCCTGAAGATAGAACTCCCTCCCTCCATTACTGTCATCCTTCAGCCTATGGGGGAGAGAATAGGCTGACCCAGCTCCATCGGGGCTAGCCTGAAGAAGAAGAGCCCTCCCTCCGGTCCATCTGCCTTGGTCCAGGCCTCAGAGGGAGAGAAGAATGCTGGACCTGATTCCTTCCCTCCCTCACCATTCCCTTCTCCTTTTGTGTCATGTCTTTTAGATTGTAAGCCTGAGGGCAGGGAACCATCTATTATTCCCTCTGTTGTAAACCGCTTGGATTCCCAGTGATTGGGCGGTATATAAATAAATCCTATTATTATTATTATTATTATTATTATTATTCAACAGTAGAACATGTTGCCTTGGAGAGTGGTGGAATCTCCTTTGGAAGTTTGTTAATTGGCTGGATGGGTATCTGTCACAGGGATTGTTTCAATTGTGTCTTCCTGATCAGCTTTGGCTGATACGCCAGCTGCACCCTTTCCTGGAGGTCAGGGACCTTGAGACTGTAGTACCTGTGCTGGTAACCTCACGCCTTGATTTCTGCAATGCACTCTACATGGGGCTACCCTCATGCTTTACTAATTGGGTAAAACATAAAACATACTTAAAAACAATACAACAACTGTGGTGAAGTCAGAGGTCAGCAATTAGATTTTCCTTCTGATGGCCGGAGAACTATTCGGGAAAGGCCTGCCGGAAGAGATCCGTCTTTATAGCTTTTAGTTCAGAACATGGCAGCCAGATTGGTCTCCAGTATAGCCAGAAGAGACCATATAACACTGATCTTAACATCACTCCACTGGCTGCCCATCAGTTTCTGGGCCTAGTACAAGGTGTTGGTTATCCCCTTTAAAGCCCTCAATGGCTTGGGTCCAACCTATCTTCAGGACCACCTCCTTCCATATAATCCTCCCTGCACACTTAGATCCTTGGGGGGAAAACTTGTTACAGCCTTGTAAAACAAGACTGTCTACATAGAGGACCTTCTCAGCTATTACGCCCAGATTGTGGAATGGCCTGCCGGACGAGATCCGTCATATTACCACCCTAAACAGCTTTTAAAAAGCTATAAAGACGGATCTTTTCCGGCAGGCCTTTCCCGAATAGTTCTCCGGCCATCAGAAGGAAAATCTAATTGCTGGCCTCTGACTTCACCACAGTTGTTGTATTGTTTTTAAGTATGTTTTATGTTTTAAATTCTACATTGTTTAATTATATTTTACGGGGGGTGGGTGGGTTGAGGGTTTGGGTTGTATATTTTAATCTTGTGAGCCGCCTCGACTGCATTTTGTAGAAAGGCGGGATATAAATAAAAATTTTTTTATTATTATTATTATTATTATTATTATTATTATTATTATTATTATTATTCCTGCGTGGCTAAAGGGAATTGGATTGGATGGCCCTTGGGGTATCTTCCAACTCTGTGAGTCTGTGATTCGATGACATGTCGTTTATTGAACATTCGCTGGTCTGAGTTTTCTTGCTCGTTGATGGTTGTGAAAGTGCAGCAGTGGTTGGGGCCCATTGGGGCAGATGTGGTAGAGGGCAGAGGCAGCAGAGGCAGGGCCATCTTTATCTAAATGTTTCTCTTTTATATGGTTCAAGTGCATTTAAGCAACTTATCTTGTTGTGGTGGTTGTGTGCCTTCAAGTTGTTTCTGACTATGTATTACAGTTAACAGAATGGAGGGATTGTGCCTAGCTTAGTGGAAAAGGGCTGGATACTGTCACACTTGGTTCTGGAAAAAGTATGGACTCCACCTCAAAGCTCTACTTCAGTTACATACCTCTGCTCCTTTGAATAGGAGATTTAGCTGTAGCAAATCTCCACCTTGAAAAGGTGTTTTGAGGAGAAGTACAACAGCCTCATTTTAGTCATCTTGGATTCCAGGGAGAGTTCAGGCTTGATCTCTTTTAGGACTCATTTGTCTGTCTTTTTGTTCCTCTGTGGTATCCCCAACACTCTTCTCCAGCTCCTCATCTCAAATGAGTTGATTTTATTTTTATTTGCTTTCTTCACTGTCCAGCTCTTGCATCCATACATGGTGACTGGGAATACCATAGTTTGGATGATCCTAACTTTAGATGTTCAGTATTATATCTTTGCTCTTTAGGATCTTGTGCAGTTTTTTTATAACTGCCTTTCTCATTCCAAATCTTCTTCTAATTTCTTGACTGCAGTTTCCATCTAAGGTTGATCCAAAGTATGGAAAATCTTAAACTATTATGCAATATGCAGCCCTTACAGTAAATAATCCCAGGCTGATCTTCCAGGCCCACTCAGATGCTTTCCTCAATGATGTTACAGTCTTGCACACTAAGCGTTGGTGTGTTATAAAGATGTTAGTTGGAAAGATTCTTAGTTCAGTTGTATATTACTGTAAATACTCTGTGACAGTGGTTGTTAAGCTTTGGTCTTCCAGATGTTTAGCTTTCAGAAGCCTCAGTCAGCTTGGCCAGTGGTGAAGGAACCTAGGAATTTGAGGCTAGAACGTCTAAGTAGTCATATGTTGAGAACCACTACTCTATGGCAATGTTTAGTATCATTGAGACATATGCCATGCTTCTCTGATCTAGAACAGCTTTTTTAGCTTCTGATGTTGCTCAGTTTATTTATTATTATTATTTATATGACATTATCCATTATCCACATGGTGCTGTACAAAGTAAGAGACAACTCTGCCCCAAGGAGCTTGCAGTCCAAAATTTAACACAGTGGTGGTAACAAAAAGACGGGAAGTGGAACTTGGAGGTAAATGGGAGAAAGAGGCATTTATTTTCAGCTACACCTACTCAGAGATGGTTATAGTTGGGTGTGAGGACTAAGGGAGTGGTAAACAGGAAATGTTTTTACACCAGAATGATATAACAGTGCAGAGTGAAGAGATCACATTTTCAGTGTGGTCACCGGACAAACTGCGAATCTTGCCTTAATGTTTTTAAACCTTTCTTTCCTGCTACACTCACTCGGTTTCAGAAAACAAACCGTTCAGGTTCACTGGGCAGAGCCTAATCCTGTTGATTTCCTCCACTTGTAAGGAAATTCTTAGACATATGTCTCAGTTATATTGTTTCCTAATCTGCAACATGAACATTGTGATCTAAAGCTTTTCCTAGTGTGCACTTGACCTCTGATTTAAACCATGTATGCCCTCAAAGTGACACGTGACATTTAAGAATTGTCATGCTAGCAAATCCAAAGTATGCTTGTGCCTCTGGTACATATTACCCTTTGGTGGAGGAGCAATGTTTTCATTAAAATGCTTCTTACGAGGCTTGTTTTTTTCCTTGAGCATCTGACAGATGTGGCAGAACTTTAATTGGTGACCTTGCTGATATTTCTAAGAAGTGTACAACATATGTCTGGGCGTGCGCGCGCACACACACACAAAATCAGGTTTCTGTTCAACCATAAACCTCATCTGAGACACCTGGCTTATTTTATTTAATGTATTTATTTGTTAAAATATGTTGTATTTTATATACATAAATGAAACTGTATCATTGGATATGAAAAGCCAATGGTCCATCAACAAAAGGAAGTTCCAGGTGAGGACTTCCTGATCCTCTCCTCTCTAAGCGTAACAGACTTTCATGCTATCCCAGTGAGGCAGCCCAGAACAATACCATGAAGAATGTATCAAATGCAATGGAAAGGCCTGTGACTCCAACACTGTCACTCTTTCTTCTTACTGTATGATTTCTTAACATCTTTTGCCTGATGAAGAAGCCAGGGAGCTTTGAAAACCTGCTTATGTGTTTTGCGCTCCATGGCTGGCCAATAAAAGTATCACTCTTTTGTGGATTTTGTATTTCGTTTTATTCTATCTTGGGTGGTTTGCCATTGCCTTCCTCTAAGGCTGAGAGTCAACATGGTGTATGGTTTGAGCAGTGGACTAGGTTTCCAGGAAAGCAGACTTTCAGTCCCTGCTTAACCATGGAAACTCACTGGGTGACCCTAGGCAAGCTACACTCTCTCTCAGCCACAGAGGCAATGACAAACCTCCTCTGAACAAATTTTGTCAAGGAAACCCCATGATAGGTTTGCCTTAGGTTCACCATAAATTGGAACTAGAAGGCATACAACAACAAAGCTGAGATAATGTGATTTGTTCAAGGTCATGCGCCTACCTGAAAATAAAACCCATTCAGGTCTGTGGTGTTTGCTCTTTGGAAGCTATATATAGGAGTTATGAGCCTTCAACTCCAAGCCAACTCTGACTTGGGTGATCCTCTCCTTGGGCTTTCTTGGCAAGATTGATTAAAATTGATTGATTTGCTGTGGTCTTCCTCTGACATTGGGTTGTCACCAGCTGCCCCAAACATGTAAATGAAGAATGGATCTGTAAGTTTGGCCACCAAATTGGAAATCAGAAGAAAAACAGGCTGCAAAAATAAAAAGGTTGTCCTCGAATATTGTTAGTTCTGCATACAGTTTGCCAGAATATGTTGAAGTGCCTCTTATTTTTATGTTGTGTCTGCCTTGGGTATCAAATTTTCTGTCAAAGCAGTCCTTCATCAACTGAGATGTATCTATGGTCATAAATATTATAATTTTAGCTGGTGTGCTAGCCAGCCCCCAAATCTGACTTCTTTCAATACTGTTGGTCTTACTTCCCGAAAGCACTTCTTTTCCCCTTTTTAGAACCTGAAACCTTGATGATAGGTTCTGTTTCAGATTTCGGAAGTGGGTAGTTGGTGTGGTTTAGGTAGTTGAGGCTTTTTGTCTTCCTCTATCTGTGTCTGTAGAGCACAAATAGTTTAAAATCAGGTGGTATTCAAGTTCACAGTTAGACGGGTGGGGAAAATCCAATCTATCTAAGTCACTAACCGTGTTAGGTTTGCAACCACTACTGATTTACTCATTTGTCTGCAATTCTACCTTGCACAAGTTTTATTTCATTTATTTTGATTTAAAAGGAAGACATCAGTCTCTCTTTCTTGGTTTGATATTACTGTTACTTTAATTCAGTTTTTACTATATAATCTTCTGTATGTTTTCATCTGTACTTGCTTTTATCTGTATCTGTCAGAGAGCTCTGGTGCCACAATAAACTACAGTTCCCAGGATTCCCTCGCACTGAGCCAGGGCAGTTCAAGTGGTCTCAAACTGGATTATTCCTGCAGTGTGTTTTGGACCAATGAGACACAGGTTTTTTTTGGGGGGGGGGGGAGGTTGAGATAAAAATAAATTCTTTTTTTAATGTAGCTATTGAAAATCCACTAATAATAATAATATTTATTTGTATCCTGCCTCTCCCTGTATTGGATCGAGGCAGGTAACAACAACTGCTGATGGAATCATGGTGTGAAACTATTCCTTTTCACACATAGTTACTCTTTTCTTTGCTATGTGCCTTTGAGATTTGCATTAATAGATTTTGCTGTGACACAGCTTCCAAACAGACCTGCATGCTACTTTCTATGTCTTGTTTATGGTTGCTGTAACCTAAAAATCCCTGAGGTCCCTACTTTGGGACAGTTACAGTCAGCCCTCCATATCCACAGATATGAGAACCAGTGAAAAAACACTCAACATCACCCAGCAGTGCTATGCAGAAGAAAAGAAGGCAAATACAGTTGGCCCTCTGTATCCATGGATTTCTCACCCATGGATTCAACCATCCATCCACTGCTTAAAATTTTTCAATAAATAAATTCCCCAAGAGAAACTTTGATTTTACCATTTTATGTAAGGGACATCATGTCCCAATGCCATTGTGTTTAATGGGACTTGAGCATCCACAGATTCTGGTGTCCTGGTACCAAACCCCAGCTATGCAATGAATTAGATAGACTTGTTGAGGTGCTTAATGTCAACCTGAACATTTAACCAATTAATAAACTGCCAGGTTGATCCAGAGATGTATTGAGAAATGTTTTGGACTGGGTTTCAGTTAGCATCTCTGATTGCAGTAAGTGAGGTGAAGTGAGGAAGCTAAAAAGCCCCAAGTTCTTTGTCAAACGTTCCTTAATTTATTGCATCACCAGAAGTGTGGCACCCATTTCCACTTTGGCAATTCTGAAAGGGCAAAAGAATTGTCCCTCCTCTGTTCAAAAGTGGCAAAGGCAATAGTGTGTAGAGGGAACTGAGGCAATTGCAGAAGTTCAAGTGATAGTGCCCTTGACTTACTTTTGATCATGAAGTTTAAGTGGCATTGCTCTGCCCTGAATACCATCTATTAGTATTGAAGCAAAGAAGGAATAATCATAATCATGTAATTATTCCTCCTTCAAGTGAGAATATTTGGAATAAACCAATTACGTGAAATAACTTGGTAAACTTGATATAAATTATATTTTTCTTGCAGGGCCTGGAGCTCCTCTGCCCTTGCAATTTTAAGAAAATACTGTACTGTGTCTGGAAATGGTGCACTGTTTTCTAATCTTTTCTTTTTATTGAACCACATTTTAAATATCTCTAAGTGTTTTAACTGTTCTCCAGCATGTTTTTGATAATAGTAATACCGTTATTTCATTTTCTTTCTAACTTTTGCACATTAGTGGTTTAGTGGTATCTTTTAAAATTGCTGTAAGCCAACTTGAGTCCCATTTGAGAGAAAGGTGGGATATAAATTGAATAAATATGTAAATAAACATTTTTTATTAAGTTCTGCTGTCTACAGTAAATGTTACAGGGAAACGTGCTTCATTTTTTACATTTAAGAAACCAGATTTGGTTGCCTACAAATATATTCACTTTTGTAATGCTCTGTAGTGCCAGCTAGTGGTAATAGGTAGCAATTGTGTCTCTGCTGAACATGCTTAGGAGTTCCTCCAAGCTGACCTTCAAGCCCCTTTGAGACTAACTGAAAGAATCATAGTTGGCAAAGACCCCCAAGGGCTATCCAATCCAGCCCCATTCTGCCATGCAGGAAGACACAATCAAAGCATTCCCAACAATGATCATCCAACCTCTGTTTAAAAACTTCCAAAGAAGGAGACTCTACTGCACTCCAGAGCAGCGTCTTCCACTGTCAAACAGCTCTTACCATCAGGGAGTTCTTCCTAACGTTTAGGTACAATCTCTTTTCCTGTAGTTTGAATCCATTGT
This sequence comes from Sceloporus undulatus, assembly GCF_019175285.1. Classification (NCBI taxonomy): domain Eukaryota; kingdom Metazoa; phylum Chordata; class Lepidosauria; order Squamata; family Phrynosomatidae; genus Sceloporus; species Sceloporus undulatus. Next base: position 5,497,063 of record NC_056524.1, read on the forward strand.
ACCATGTCCTATTCTCTAGAGCAGCAGAAAACAAGCTTGCTCCATCCTCAATATGCCATCCCTTCAAGGGAGAGAGAGGCAGGCTAGCTCCATCAGGCCTGCCTGGAAGAAGCAGTACCCTCCCTCCGGTCCATCTGCCTTGGTCCAGGCCTCCGAGGGAGAGAATAGCTGCTGGACCTGATCCCTTCCTTCCCTCACCATTCCCTTCTCCTTTTGTGTCGTGTCTTTTAGATTGTAAGCCTGAGGGCAGGGAACCGTCCATTATCCCCTCTGTTGTAAACTGCTTGGATTCCCAGTGATTGGGCAGTATATAAATAAATCCTATTATTATTATTATTATTACTATTATTATTATTATTATTATTATTATTATTATTATTATTATTATTCAAATATTTAAACAGACCTATCAAGAAAGAAAGAAGTTGGTAGCATGAGCTTTCATAGACTTGAGCGTGCTTCCTCAGATACATGTGGTAGAGTGGAAAGTCCAGGGATAGACCATATGTCTGCTACATGCATCTGAGGAAGTAGGCTCAAGTCTATGAAACCTCATGCTACCAACTTCTCTCTTTCAGTTAGTCTCAAAGGGGCTACAAAATCCCTTTGCGTACTGATTTTCCAGACTTACACAACTGTGTCTTTGAACTTTCCTCTTTAGGGCTGATTAAAGGTATCTTAATAAAGATGGCAAACTGTCATGCTCACCATGTAGAGTGAACGTGCTTTTGAGGGTTTTTTCCTTCTTTAATTACAGGCTCTTGATGGGAATGTATATGATCACCTTAAGGATTATTTAATGGCATTCAGCAGGACTGAATTAGAAATATGCCAAGCTGTACAAAGCACATTCCAGTTTCTTTTGGAAACTTCCAGTCGGGTAAGTTCTCAAAAATACTATTTTTATGCTGAAGTAGTTGTGAGAGGACAGGAGACTGCTTTGCAGAAGTAAAACAGAAGGAAAACAAAGATGGAAGGCAAAGAAACAGAGTACAAGTCGAGTCTCCTTTATCCAGAATTCCAAAATCAGTAATATTCCAAACGCCAAAACTTTTTTCATGTCTGGCTGAGATAGTGACACCTTTGCTTTCTGATGGTTCAGTGCAAATAAATTTTGTTTCATGCACAAAATTATTTTAAAATATTGTATAAAATAACCTTCAGGCTTATGTGTTTATGAAACATAAATGATTTTTTTGTTTAGACTAGGGTCTCATTTTTAAGATATCTCATTATATACATATATGCAAATACAGGTATTCCAAAATTCAAAAAGAAAAAAAATCCAAAATCTAAAACACTTTTGGTCCCAAGCATTTCAGATATGGGAGACACAACCTATACTACACTCATAGTAGCTCCATGAACCTCCTTGAAGGGGGGTTACTATGACAAATGGACGTGTGCATTGTCACAAAGGCAGAAGCTATAACATGGTAATGGAACATATATGCTTTACTCACAGAAAGTTGCTGACATAGATGAAGGATTTCTGATGGCAGAACTGAGAGGGAAGCTAGCCTATACCCCCGAGAGATATTTCCAATCGGTATAAATAGCTATCTTGATGGCTTAGTGGCTTAGATCTCCACAAGGTAGTGCCACGTACCTGGGACCAAATTGAGTGAAGACTCAATATCCCCATCTTCTTCCTCCTCCATTTCTTGTGACAAAAATTAAATCCCTTTGGTAACACTTCATACTTCTATGACCCACCAAGTGAGCTTAGATTTTCAGGAGTTATGTTGTAGTTTAATATACAGTAATCCCTGCTTGGCCATAAAAACCCACTAGGTGACCTTGGGCAAGTCACAGTTTCTCACCATCAGAGGATGGCATTGGTAAACCTCCTCTGAATAAACTTGCCAAGAAAACTGTGTGATAGGTTCACTTTAGGGTCATCTTAAGTCAGAAACAACTTGAACATTTGCAACACACACGCACACTCACACAAAATTTGGTTAAGTAGCATTTTGTGATAGTTTAGTTATATCCAATATTATCTTTTAGGAGGAAATGTAATGCTTATGTACTTTACTGGCAGCTTTAATTCAACATACTTCCAAAACAGAAGGTATTGAAATCAGCCATATTGCTATTTTCTCAGGCTAATTTGCAATTAATTCTCAATACTGAGGCTGACATTTTGGACATAGCATAGTATTTATGAGAGGGGAAATCCAGTTTTGCCTTTTTTGCTGTTTTCTTCTGCTTACTATGGCTATCCTGGCAAACAACAGAAGTGTAACTTTAATGGCTTTCATCATTTGACCACCTGGTGCTAAGTAGGCTGACAGGTACAGAACTTGGAAATAATGTGTTATAAATAACAATGTTACCTGCAAGGCATTACTTTAATAGGAGTAACAGAATTAACATTGCTACATTAAAAAAAATGTAAACAATGAGTGGTAACATTGCCTTTTTAACGTATAAAGTAATATTTATATGTTATTTTGGAAGATGTCATATTGTAGGATTCTCATCCATTTTTGTATTTTTAAAAATTAAAAAGTAGCAGATTACAGTAGGCTCTTGGTATCTGCTGGAATTTGATTCCAAGACCCTTATGGATACCAAAATCAGTGGAAGCTCAAGTCCCATTAAACATAATGGTATAGTGAAATGGTATCCCTTATATAAAATAGCAAAATCAAGGTTTTTCATTTTGGAATTTAAATCTTTTTAGAATATTGTCAAATCATGGATGGTTGAATCCATGGATTTAAAAAATCAGTGGATATGGAGGGCCAACTGTACTAGCAAGCAATATGTGTTACTGAAAAATGACCAACGTTAACAGCTTGCTTTATAATAGCAATGAGTAACAGATTTTCAGTTAACAAATTTTCTGGTTAGGTTCAGAGTTGGCTTGTGGGTACATTGGTCTCACAAAATCACCCTCTTCCTTCCTTCAGTAGAAAATCTGCACTGTCATTTGCCTTAGGTGTTCCAAACAAATTTCAACATACAAATGCGTGGAACCATCATGAATCAGTTCCCTTACAGTAAAGTCTCTCTTCAGTCTTCTGAACATTCAGCTGTATATATACAGCCCACACAATTGAAGTATTTGTGTTGTCAAGTCATTTCTTACGTATGGTGACATTAAGGCAAACTTATCCAGGGTTTTCATTGCAAGATTTGTTCAGAAAAGGTTTGCCACTGCCTTCCTCTGAGACCTTGAGAGTGTGTCTTGCCCAAGCCGCATCAGTAGGTTTCCGTGTCCAGTAGGGATTTGAGCCCTGATCTCCCAGAGTCTTAGTCCAACATTCAAATCACTCCACCACAGTGGCTCTCAGTTCAAGTATAGCTGCCCAGGATTCTAGCCTGTATTTCCAAATGTCAAGTAATGCTTTCTGCATGTTGAGGTAGTTTATAACTAGAAGTGATGCAGTCGTTCCTCTCCCCTTGCAGCCCCCAAATGACTTAGATGTCCAAAATGCATGATAGTGTGATCTGGCTTCCTCATTTTATGTCCTCATAGTTTTCCACACTTGATTTCAGCATGAAGCTTAATGATCTGTTCATTTTAATGTTCATTTTAAAATGATTTTATAGTCCTGTCAGTTAAATAGATCCAACCGAGTTTGTAGTACTTGAACATGAAAGCACACACTGATAAGTGTGTCATGTATAATTGATCTACTGGATGCATGGGTTCCTGGGATTGCAAATAAATGTGGATGTTTTCTAGGAAAATTCTGTTTAAGGTTAAGAAGCAAAGCTTCCGAGCATTGTTACTGGGAATAAAAAGTTAGCTTAACCATTGCAGCACAACATTGTCTTTGTTAAAAATATTTGTAAACTTATTTATTGTCTCTTTCAGGTAGTGCGCGATTACAATTTCCAACTGTTTTTACAAGAGAACTCTGTATTTCACAAACCACAGTCCTTCCAATTTCAGCCATGCGACAGTGACACTGTAAGGACATTTTCTAAAAACAAATAATTTTGTTGTCTTTTTAAATTAAGTTTGTTATTTCAGTGCTTGAAAGAGCCACAATCCTGAAAAGCTATTTGGGAGGTAGAACAATGTCTATACTCACAGAACTTGCTTGTGTGCAGACTTCGGCATGAGCATGAAGAAAGAGATGCATAATATAAACTTGTTATGCTTTCTGGATGTTGTTCTGGATTTGATAACCTTGTATGGCTTCCTTGTCTCCCTTCAGCAGATATGTGGCACTGGATTTAAGTGACTTAAGTCACTTGAGCTCATTGCAATCCACGGGGCTTAAGTGTGCACCTAACTGTGCCTCCAATAGTGCGAGAAACTTTTAAAGTTGGGGAGAAGGAGGTTTTAGTCATTTAGATTCTACAACAATTGGGAAACCTGGATTAGGCAAACCCGCCCCACTGTCTTATGATATATCCTCCCCAGTGAATATTTGAACATTGGACAGGAAAGCACAGTCCATGGGCTGCATGATTTTATTGCTTTTAGGTCATCTGGGAATGGAGGTGGAATTAACCATCTCCCCCCCCCCAAATACACTGGGGCATTTTAGGCCTGGGGTGGATTTTTTTCCTAAGCGGAGGTGACTTGAATTTTACTGAGATCACTTCCTATTGTATAACAAGTCTCTCCTGGGTCTAAAATAGCCTTGGTCTGGAAACATGGTGGAATTGCCCCCCACACAAACACTTTCAGGAGGCCTTGGGACAGTAGTTGTGATCCTAGAGGTCTGTTGTGGGGGTGGTCAAGCTCCCTAGCCCCCAGAAGCTGCCCATTCCTGATAAAGTTTTTTTTTAATTATCAAAACACTTGTATCCCTTCCTCTATCCAGAGGCCTTAGGGCAGCATACAAAAAGAGTCCAAACAAATTTAAAGCAGTGGAAATAATAAAAATGTTAAAGGCTAAAAACCTTAATTTAACATGTTAAAAAAAGACAGATTAAAAGAGTTTAAATGGTTTAAAACCAGGTCCATGCATTAGGCTCCAAAGGCAACCATGCTTTTGCCTGACACCTGAATGACAGCAGCATTGTTAAGTCAAAGGCTTTCATGGCTAGCATCCATAGTTTTTTGTCGGTTTTTAAGGCTATGTGGCCATGTTCTAGAAGAGCATCTGTGTCTGGCATCTTCAGAAAAAGACAAAGATACTCTGAAGAGTTAGAAACAAACTCTTCTAGAGCCTGGCCACATAGCCCGAAAAACCCACAGAAAACTTGAGCAGCATTGTTGCCAGTTGGAACTTCTAAATCAGTGGTTCCCAACCTTCCTAATATTGTGACCTTTTAATACAGTTCCTCATGTTGTGGTAATCACCAACCATAAAATTATTTTCTTTGCTACTTCATAACTATGTGTTTTCTGATGGTCTTAGTGACCCCTGTGAAATGGTCATTCGACCCCAAAGGGTCACAACCCATAGGTTGAGAACTGCTGCTGTAAAGAGAGGATGTTCCATACCTGGTGTGCTACAGCCTTAAATATCTGGAGCCTGGCACATGTAGGCAATAGTTGTATACCTCAGAATGGAGCTATTAGAAGATGGGTCTCACATATCTTGAGTTCTGTGCATAGGGATTCCTGGACAAATGTGAAGTCCAACACACAAATGTTTTGTGTAATGAATATGCCATGGGAGATGAAACAGGTTTGCACAATCCAAATTCCACACTGCATGTAGAATTTATCATCTGCACAGGGACTAGTGAAGTAAAAAAATCAAGCTTGCTAAATAATCTGTTATCTTGCACGCAGTGCTAATATTGGGACGTGGTGGATGAATCCACTCCATTGCTTCCTGGTTTGCAGCTGATACAGAACTTTGCTGCATTCACTAGCCAGGCAACCTCCTGTATGTGACATGTATGTGGTTAATACCCTTGCTGTTCCCCTGTTGGTTTTGAGGTTGGGGTCTCCACACAAAGGTGTGAATTTTTAAAGCTGCGGAAATTTATATTGAAAATGATTCATGAATAATGGGGAGTTGGGAAAGGGATTTGCTGTAGATTTATCAGATGTAAAGAAATCATTAATATCTTTATCTTGATATTTTACAGTTTCCCCCAAATTAGAAGTGTCTTTCCAAATATTTGTTGGGTTTTATGGCTATAATGATCAGATCTCTTCACTTTAAACTGGGTAGCTCATTAGGTGTCTAAAAATAGTTATTTTTTTCTGTGTTTCATTTGAACCTGTGAAATAGAAGGTAGCAATTTAAAATAAGTGTAGCTTTTAAACAAGGCCTCTTTCTTGCAGTTGTCTGGTAAACTGTACTTAACACAAAAAATGGGTCTTGACCTACTAACGCTGCATTTGAGGAAAGGGGGATAAGACTTTGGTAGGCTTATTAGGAACAACAAACTTGCCCTTGAAATTCAAATGTTATGTTCTGACTTTTTCCTCATCAAAAGATAAGCTACTTTTGTGTCTCCAGCAAATTGTTTACATCGAGCCCAAGGGTATCTAAAAGGCAGAGGGCTAAATTTTCCCTGACTAACCATATTTGCCTAACTGTGTTTGCCTTGCAGTTCTAACTGTGTTGTGTGTGTATATGTGTATGTGTGTGTTCTGTCCTTGTGCAACCTTTGATATTTAGAGTTTTAATGCCGTTCAGCTGGTGGATATTGAGCCGTCACCTGTCAGTGCTCTGAGAATGACCTTAGTAGAGGTATATGGCAGCGTCTGCTATCACCATTTAATATATTGTGGTATTGCTGATGTGCATGCTGAGTAGGGCTGCGATGGTGTAATCAGCTTCCATGCATAAGTGGCAGATGAATGCATAACATGTTGTGAAAGAAATACATTTTGCTAATGCAGAGGGATCCGAACTTTGAGATTCCTTCTTAATGTTTCAAGACCAAACAGCATGTCATTTGTAATAATCACAAATTTGAAATTAAGAGTTTTCAAATGGCTTCACGTGGCCTTGTAACAAGAAATACCACATTCACTCTCCTGCAAAACTGGTAGCATTTTACCATAAGTTTGATTTTATTTAGGAAGGCATTTATATGCTGACTTTCTTCCTTGTCTGTAAAGGAACTTCTGAGAAATAATACATCATCAAAAATAAAACAAACCTATAATTATACAAATAATATTAAGACAACAGAGTACAGGAGCTATTAAAAAACCCACACACATTGTGCGGTATAATTTGTCATTATTTTATTCACTTTTCTGTTTTCTGCTTTTAGTCTATTGCACGCTGTGTAAAGAACTTAGATTGTGGAGTGGTTTAAGAAATATAATTTAAAAATAAAATACCCCTGGCCATCTAGGGAATGAACCCAATGAAACAACAGTCTTCAGATTTTGCCTAAATGAAATGAAAAGAGAGTTCTGGGCATATTTTGTGGGGCAAGAAGTTCCACATCATAGGAGCCCTGCTGGATTTCCTAGTTAATCTCACCTCTTGAATATAGAAAGACCTGCAAAAGGAACCTTGATTCAAGTGTCTTATTCACTTTCTCTTGTGTAGAGGACACGGAGATATAAGCCTAAATGCTTTAGATTCAGTAAAAAGGATAAGGCAGTAGATCCATGCTGGGAAAATATACTCTAAGAAGCATTTTTCTTGACTACTTTCAAGTTTCATTACTGAGCCTCACCTAAACACCAGGCCAACCTTGTTTCACCTTATCATAAAATGCATGGCATTAAATCGGATCGAAGAAACAGATGGTGAGGGGTTTTATTTCTTTGATCTCATTTATTTTGATGTTTCTTTTTAAAAACCTTTTTACTTTGCTGTGAAATTTCATCCCATCCATTATTCTTGTGGGGAACAATTCAAAACCAGGAATTCTTTACGCACACTTCTGAAGCCATTAACAACCTGTCTAAGAAGCAGGAATGCAAATTCTACAACTGTTATGCATTTTAGTCACTTCATTTGCATTTTGTGTTGGAGCCGCCGTTCAGAGTAAGTAGCTTTCTGTATTTTCATGAGATGTGCATGATTTTTCTTTTGTTGGGCAGGCTATGCAGTGAATATTTAGGAAATGTATTGCTGAATAATCTCCTGAGTTGAATTACAATTGAAACATAACTTTTTCCATGATGGATAATAGAATATGTACTTCACTTCAGGTGAACAAATAACTAACATATCTAGAAGTAACTTAACTACTTTTCCTGGGCATCTAATGTGGAGGCTCTCAATCTGAGTCTCACAGATGTTAAAATGTTAAATTGCAACTTGGTTTTTTCCAATTTGGAATAGTTGAGAATTTTTTCAAGGTGAAAGTGAGAAGCCAGAGAGGTTTAATGAAGCCAGTAAGCCAAGGCAGACTTGACAGGCTTGTAGCTTCCTTGGCTCTACAGCTGCTTCAGCCAAACACAGCAAAGCATCCTCATCAATTCAATGCATATCTTCAGGGAGAACACAAGGAATCAAAGGCCTGATACAGACAGGCCAAAATAAAGCTGCTTCGAGTCACTTTGGAGGTATGCTGTTTAAATAATACATGCGTCCTAAGAGTCCAGAAGCTGCACCAAAGCCACGCTCCAGTTCGAAGGACTGTAGTACAGCTTTGATGCAGCTTCCAGACTCTTAGGATATATGCATAATTGAAACACCATACCTCCAAAGTGACTTGAAGCAGCTTTATTTTGGCCTGTCTGTATAGGGCCAAAGGCATGTAACTCTATCCTGCAACCAGTAAGCTTCTTTACACAGTAACTTCCAGTCCAGCTCAATGTTGAATGTAGGGCAGAAAGTGAGATTGCAATATACAGCACTCTTGATTTGCTGGATTTTCCATAAGGAGTGATAACCCCAGTTTATTCTGTTATTTTATTTCATATCTCTACTCTGTGAGAAGGTCAAAGCATTCACATTTCTATGGAGCTGGGACATGACAACCTGCACTGCAATGCTAGTCAGGGAACAGGGTTTTTCAGGTATTGGACTTTGCAATAGATTGGTACTATTAATTCCCTCGATCTAGATACTATACCCCTATTGATCATATTGGTTTTTTAGCTGATGCATCACATTGTTGTGTTATACTAAGACTCCAGAGCACTCCAAAATCCAAACCTTTTTGAGCTACAGCACAAGCAGTGTAGTATGTACCTGTACTGTATTTGCAAGGTTGGAGAGACATGAAAATCTGTGAAATGGCAGGAATCCACACCTCCTGCCATTTCATAGTTCTTCTGTCTCTCTCCAGCTTCATCATGTCTCATTATGTATACACAAATACAGGTATTCCAAAATCCCAAAAAAACAGAAATACAGAACACAAAATGATCTCAAGCATTTTAGATAAGGGATACTCAACCTGTATTAGAAAAGTGTTTTTTTTTAAAAAAATTAAGCATCAGTTCTGGTAAAAACAGGCGGTAAAAACAGCTTGCAATACATTATTATTGTTGCAGCTGCTGTTATTTTATTCATTTATATCCCACCTTTCTCCCAGTAATGGGACTCAAGGCAGTTTACAACCTTTAAAAAAAAACAGATTAAAAAACTGTCCAAGGACTTCAATAAAAGTATGATGTAAACTTTATTTAAAAGAGAAAAAACAATGCATATAAAGTTATAAACACTGAAAATGAATTAAAAGACTATACAAACTAAAACATTTTTAAAATACATGTAAAACGCAAAGAAATTCATACAAAATAAAAATAGTGCACACCACTTTGAATATTATTCTGCCATATGAATACTATTGAATACTATTCAGTATGAATATGAATACATATTGAATACAATTCTGGCCATGAATATAGCAGTGGAGCAGTGTATTCATGTACAGTAAGAACAAATTGGCTTGAAGGAAATATGGCAGGTGTCTCAACTACAAGTCACACTCTCTCAGCCTCAGAGGAAGGCAAAGACAACCCCGGTCTTAATCAATTTCGCCAAGAAAATCCCATGATAGATTCACTTTAGGGTTGCCATAAGTCAGAAATGACTTGAATGCACACAGCAACAAACACAAACAAATGCGAACAAGAAAGATGCAAAGCTGTTACGAGACAAGATGAACTTAATCATTACTCTTCCCCACAACAGCAGTTCACAAGGATCCTCTTATTATGCCTAGTAATGCATAGATAAGCATATTTGCAAGCATGGCAAAATACTGGAGGAAATCCACCAGCTTTTTTATGTTTCCTGCTTGGAAATAGAGGCCCCTTCCTTAAGCAGCATGTGATCCTGTGAGAAAATGCAATAAACAACGAAATCTGATGCCAAGATAATGGCTCCAAAGAGCTTAAACAAAAAGATTGAAGCAGTTCTTTCCTGTTTTTGTCAATTTGCTGCCTGTAATATTAGATTATCTTCTGCACGTTGAGTGGGGGGTGTTAGTGCTTTAGGGTATTGCAGAGGTTACTTGGATCTTTCCAGCCAGTTCTGAACATTCTGCACTCATGGGATGATGGTCTTCTAGTTGGTACTGTTTAAAATTACAGGTGCAGGTTCATTATTTTGAGTTAATCGCTTACAAAGACACCAGGATGACTGGAAGGGAGAGTCATGTCCTTTTACTTATAGTGAGCATGAAGGAGAAATGGCAGAATTTCAGCAATTAACCTCAGTGGTCAGGTATTGCTCTGGCTGGTTATAGTAACATATTTCATTAGCTACCATGGCAAGCATAGAATTGAGTTCTTGGAACTCCTGACAAATGTTGATGGCCCCATCTCCTTGCTTGCTGCACTAGTCACATGCTGCTGAACATTTGTGATGCCACATGCAAATCCCCAGATTTAAAAAAATAAAAATAATTGCATCTCAGAACAGTTTAAGGCAAAAAGAAAAATGTGCTCAGCCCTTGATAACTGCATACGGTAGGCTACAAAGTACACAGAAAATTGCTTAACAATTACACCGCCTCTACAACATTGTCCTACTATCACTTCGCACTTTTGAATCTGAAAACACTTACAGTAGGTCATGGCATGGGTGTGCACACACTCACCATGTTAAGAAGAAAAGGACATACTTTTTTGTGGGTATGTTCAGACCTATGGGCACATCCAAAATAGCATTTTGTATGCTAACCATGGTCATGGCTTGCAGCCATAACAGGAGCCACATAGAAGTAGACTTGAAACTTACATAGTCCAATATTCTGATCATACATTGGCCAGTTGCTTACCCGTCAAAAGCCCACCAGCAAGACATAAACATAGTGGGACCCTCCCTCTCATATTCTTCACCACCTGATAAGCAAAGGCTTACTGCCACTGATACTGGGGAGGATATATTTCCATCATAACTGGTAGTCATTTATGGTCATAATCTTCATAAATTTATCCTGCCCCCTTTTAACTGTCTTGTATAGCTATACTCTCTGTGAAGAAATCTTTGCATTTGTTTTGAATCTCACATCATTTGATTTCAGTGGATGAGCCCAATGGGTTTTATTTTTAAGAGAACATAGTTCTCCTTATCTGCTTTCTTCACACTATACACACCTGTCATGTGACACTATACTGGCCTTTTTCCTAAGCTAAGCAGATCCTTCCTGTATGCATCTGAGAAGTAGAGCAGGTCTATGAAAGCTCATGCTGCCAACCTATTTCTTTCAATTAATCTCAGAGGTGCTACAAGATCTGTCTATGTTCTGATTCTACAGACTAACACGGCTATATCATAGAATCATAGAATCGTAGAGTTGGAAGAGACCACTAGGGCCATCCAGTCCAACCCCCCGCCATGCAGGAAATCCAAATCAAAGCATCCCTGACAGATGGCCATCCAGCCTCTGTTTAAAGACCTCCAAGGAAGGAGACTCTATCACCCTCCGAGGGAGTGCTTTCCACTGTCGAACAGCTCTTACTGTCAGGAAGTTCCTCCTAAGGTTCAGGTGGAATCTCTTTTCCTGTAGCTTGCATCCATTGTTCCGGGTCCTGTTCTCTGGAGCAGCAGAAAACAAGCTTGCTCCCTCTTCAATATGACATCCTTTCAAATATTTAAACAGGGCTATCGTATCACCTCTTAACCTTCTTTTCTCCAGGCTAAACATCCCCAGCTCCCTAAGTCGTTCCTCATAGGACATGGTTTCCAGACCCTTCACCATTTTTGTCGCCCTCCTTTGGACACGCTCCAGTTTCTCAATGTCCTTTCTGAATTGTGGTGCCCAGAACTAGACACAATATTCTAGGTGGGGCCTGACCAGAGCAGAATACAGTGGCACTATTACTTCTCTAGATCTAGACACTATACTTTTATTGATGCAGCCTAAAATAGCATTGGCCTTTTTAGCTGCCGCATCACACTGTTCACTCATGTTCAACTTGTGGTCTACTTGGACTCCTAGATCCCTTTCACACGTAGTTTCATTCAGCCAGGTGTCACCCATAATCCTATATCTGTGCATTTTATTTTTCCGCCCTAAGTGCAATACCTTACATTTCTCCGTGTTGAATTTCATTTTGTTAGCTTTGGCCCAGCTTTCTAGTCTATTCAGGTCATTTTGAATCTTGATCCTGTCCTCTGGAGTATTAGCTATTCCTCCTAATTTGGTGTCATCTGCAAATTTGATAAGTATGCTCCCAATTCTGTCATCCAGGTCATTGATAAAGATGTTGAATAGCACTGGGCCCAGGACAGAGCCCTGTGGGACCCCACTGGTCACTTCTCTCCAGGATGAAAAGGAGCCATTGTTGAGCACCCTTTGGGTTCGGCCGGTCAACCAATTACAGATCCATTTAACAGTTCCTTTGTCTAGCCCACATTTTACAAGCTTGTTTGCAAGTATGTCATGGGAAACCTTGTCAAAGGCCTTAGTGAAATCAAGATATACTATATCCACAGCATTCCCTTCATCTACCAAGCTGGTAATTTTATCAAAGAAAGAGATTAGGTTTGTCTGGCATGACTTGTTTCTCTGAAACCCATGTTGACTTTTTGTGATGATGGCATTGCCTTCTAGATGTTCACAGACTCTCTGTTTAATGCTCTGCTCCAGAATCTTTCCTGGGATTGATGTCAGACTAACTGGACGATAATTGTTGGGATCCTCTTTCTTCCCCTTTTTGAAGATGGGGACAACGTTTGCCCTCCGCCAGTCGGCTGGGATCTCTCCTGTTTTCCAGGAGTTTTCAAAGATTATTGCCAATGGCTCCGATATTACATTTGCCAGTTCTTTTAATACCTTTGGATGGAGTTCATCTGGTCCCGGAGACTTAAATTCATTTAGATTAATAAGGCGTTCCTCTACTATCTCTTTACTTATTCTGTGCTGAAATTCCCCTATTCTGTCCTCTGCTCCATTATCCTCAGGTTGAGCACCCTTTGCCTTTTCTGAGAAGACTGAGGCAAAGAAAGTGTTGAGTAATTCAGCCTTTTCTCTGTCTTCTGTTAGCATTTTGCCATCTTCTCCACGCAGTGACCCTACCGTTTCCTTCTTCTTCCTTTTGCTGTGGACGTATCCAAAAAAGCCCTTTTTATTGTTCTTAACCTCTCTAGCAAGCCTGAGTTCGTTCTGCGCTTTAGCTTTTCTGACTTTACCCCTACACATGCCTGCTATTTCTTTGAATTCCTTTTTTGTGATTTCCCCCTTTTTCCATTTCTTATACATGTTCCGTTTCAAACTTAGCTCAGTTGAAAGTTCCTTAGTCATCCATCCTGGTTTCTTGAGACACCTCCTGTTTTTCTTTGTCACTGGAACTGTTTGAAATTGTGCCTTCAGTATCTCCCTTTTGAGAAAGTCCCATCCGTCCTGAACTCCTTTATCTTTTAGTATTTCTGACCATGGAATCATCCTCAATACTTCTCTAAGACCTGTTACAGACTGCCAAAATAAAGCTACTTCGGGTCTCCTTGGAGGTATGCCATTTAAATGATGCATGGGTCCAAAGAGTCCGGAGGTCGCACCAAAGTCACACTCCATTCCTAAGTACCGGAGTGCAGCTTTTGGTGCAGCTTCCGGATTCTTGGGATGCATTCATCATTTAAATAGCATACCTCCAAAGAGACCCGAAGCAGCTTTGTTTTGGCAGTCTGTAACAGGCCTAAGTTTACTGAAATCCGCTCTCCTAAAGTCTAGGATGCGTGTCTGACTATGCCTGGCTTCTCCTTTCCACTGTATTACAAACTCCAGGAGAACATGGTCACTTCCACCTAATGATCCCACCACTTGCACCCCATTAACCAAGTCATCCTTGTTGGTTAGGATCAGATCTAAAATAGCTGACCCCCTTGTTGCCTCTTCCACCTTTTGGACCATGAAATTGTCTTCCAGGCAAGTGAGGAATTTGCTAGGCCTTGAGGATTTTGCTGAGTTTGACTTCCAACAAATATCAGGATAGTTGAAGTCGCCCATCACTACTACATCTCTCTTTTCTGACTGTGTGGTCATCTGTTCTAGAAAGATATCATCCAATTCCTCCATCTGACTTGGGGGTCTGTAGTAGGCTCCCACCGTAACATCCTTGTTGTTTAAATTTTACCCAGATGCTCTCCACCTGGCTTCCATGATGGATGTCCAGGATCTCTTCACTGGTGTAAATATCTCTGACATATAGTGCTATTCCTCCTCCTTTCTTGTTTGGCCTATTTCTCTTTAAAAGGTTATACCCCTCTATTTCCACATTCCAATCATGAGACTCATCCCACCAGGTTTCAGTGATGCCTATTATATCATATTTGCTTTGTTGTACTAGGAGTTCGAGTTCATCTTGCTTGAAATCCTTGATTTCAAGTCTACAAAAGCCTATGCTACAGCATCTTTCACTACAAAAGCCTATGCTACAACATCACTTAGTCTCAATGGTGCTACACAATCCCTTTGCAGCTAGAACACCGTAAGCTTTCATCATAGAGAAGTTCGATGGTAGTTATTTTTGTCCTTTTCAAGATCTTTTCCAGCTCTGCAGTATCCTTGTTGAGATGCAGTGACCAGAACATACACAGTATTCCAGGAATAGCTACACTATGGATTTGTAGAAGGGCAATGTGATACCAGCAGGGTTTTTTAAAATTGCTTTTCTAAATAAGCTCAACAAGGAATTTGCTTCTTTTTAGCCAGAGTTCATAGAATCATAGAGTTGGAAGAGACCTCAAGGGCCATCCAGTCCAACCCTCTGCCATCCAGGAATACACAACCAAAGCACCTCTGACAGATGGCCATACAGTTCTGTTTAAATACCTCCAAAGAAAGAGACTCCACTGCTCTGAGGCAACATATTCTACTGTCAAACAGTTCTTACTGTCAGGAAGTTCTTCCTAATGTTGAGGTGGAATCTCTTTGCAATCTGATTTTATTAACTCCATTTGAAATTGTATGTACAACGCTGTGTAAATTTACAGCGCTTTATAAATAAAGGTTAATAATAATAATAATAATAATAATAATAATAATAATAATAATAAAATAATCTTATATGTTAGTCAAATTTTGTCTTCTAACTAATCAAGCCTAATTTTCTATGGAAATAGGTGTAGCTCCTCTCAGCCCCAAGTCTAGTGTCTGCTGTGTTATTACTAATAATAAAGGAAATAGTAGTATTGGAGGATCAACATTAGCAATCTCCCTTAGACAAATTATTGCTAACAGTAAAATTCAACTATTCAGTTCATTAGATGATAAATGGAAATCTATCTTCTGAATGGACAAGTTTTTAAGTCCTGAACTTTCAGTATTCCTCAGGTTCTGGGGCTCTTACAGTGTTTGAACTTAAATGCCCAAATGCTGCACCTAGGCCAGTGATGGCGAACCTATGGCATGCATGCCAGAAGTGGCACTCAGAGCCCTCTCTGTGGGCACATCTACCGTTGCACCAGCACAGAGTTTGCCAGAGTTTGTTACTAGAAAGCCAGAGGGACATGGCGCTTTGCAATAAATAAGTGAGTTTTGGGTTGCAGTTTGGGCACTCAGCCTCTAAAAGGTTCACCATCACTGACCTAGGCCGTTGACTGGGACTGGGTACAGGGGACTTGTCACCCTGCTGTTTTTAACATTGGTTGTTGGTCCATTTTCAGAGAGAATCCAGAGTGCTGATTTTGACCTACACAGCTTGGGTCCAGATATTTTGAAAGACTGTATAAATCAATGTGTGCATTAAGATCACATATAAGCTTCATATAAACCAATGTGTGCATTAAGATCTGCAGGGGAAGGCTTTCTCTGTGGCTGCTCCCAAGCTGTGGAACTTCTTTCCATGGGAGGCCCAATTGGCCCCTTCTCTGTTCCTTTTACACCAGCCGATGAAAATGTTTTTATTTAAGGAGGCATTTGGGGATGATATATAGAGCTTTTTTTTAATGTGGAGGTTTTTTTTTATTTTAGTCTGTATTTTCATTACTTTTTAATGGTGTTAACTTTTAACTATTGTATTGAGAAGTATTTTTAGTTGTAGTGTGTTTCTTAAGGTGGCATACAAACCAGTTCTTGGGAAAGGGTGGGATATATAATAATATATATAATATATATATATATAATAATAATAATAGGTCCGAAATGGTTGAAGATTCCTAATCTAAGCCTTTGAGAAACATGGCAGAAAACTTAAAAACCTAACTGCCATTTTCCTACTTGTACTTCCTTTTGGAAGGTGAATAGATAAGGGGGGGAATAGTCATATTAACAAAGCCGGGTTTTTGTTTGAGGGCATGAGTCACTCCATTCTGTGGGACCAACAGGGCTGCAAACACCATCAAGAGACTTTTTTTCCCAGCCGTCCTCAGACAATCAAGGAACCCGTAGATATGTGCCAAGACTCTTTCAAAGATGCTTCTCTTACCCCCTGCTCTTGCCTCAGCACTGGGGATGTTTTAACAAGAACCTTTCTTTTGCTTCTATTTAAACATCAGTGCATTGCATGCGCGAAGTGGGCAATTCTACCACAGCTGCTGCGATAGTTGGCTTGTCTACACAGAGTGAGCAATTGTTGGTAGTCTTTGTGCAAGTTTTCACTCTGTGCTGTTTAATAGAAGAATACATTATCCAACAGTGTTTTTAAAGACATTTAAGTAACAGCAAGTGTCCCGTGAGCTTTTTTTTTTTTTTTAAGAGCTAAGCCATTAAAAAATTAGTTTCAAAATGAAAATAAACATGCTGGGCACTAAATTTAACTGTGCCTTTTTAAAAGGCAGGACTTTGTGAATCATAAATCATGCATATTCTCTTCCTGTCAGCAATGAGAGTCTTGCAGCAGAGAATTACATAGAAACTTGACATCATGTCTTTTCCAAAATGGTGGCTCAAATGGTTTTTGTTGCATTTCTGTGCTATGGTTGGCATTTTGTAAATGCTCATTTCTATTGATAACTATCTGGAGTTTTTATAATCATCTGTTAGACTTTACAGTTTTACAACTTTAATGGGAGTCCATGTTTTTAGTTATGCAGGCAGTTCCCTTCTCAAATACTTAAAAATTTCTGAGAAAATATTTATTTTATGTATTTATTAGTTACACATATATGTAGCTCCAGTGGCCTTGAGGCAGCATACATAGGTTTTACTCCACTTCACTCTCACAGCAATCCTGCCAAGTAGACCAAGCTGAGGAACACCAAGAGAAAAAATGAATTTTCTTAAGAACAAATCTTCCAAGTTCCATGCTAAGCCTCTGGAATGTATCCTGGCTTATTTCAGGACTGGATATTTACTTAATTTTTCTGCCCTTCTCTAAAATATTTCCTGTACCAAGAATCTGTTGGTGAACGCCTAAACTCTCTGAAACCTATCCTGTCTCCTCCTTCTCACCAGCAGAGGATGAGGTGCCTAGTCTGCATCTGAGTTGTACCACTTCAAACTGTAGGTGAAGGCTGATAAGATGCAATACTCCTCCATATCAAAAGACATCCCTAAGTGTCAAAAAGGAAGGTGTCAGGGAAGTAGCTGCTAGGGAATGTTTCTTTCCAAAATTACTTGCAGATACAATTCTTTGCCTGACGCATGCAGCCTTATCACATATATACCACCTTGTTTGCTACTTAGGAATGTTAGGCCATTATCTGTATTTCTTTCAATCAGCTTATCAATACTTCATCTGTTTGGTGGTCCTGTCAAGAAGCCAAGCTGCCTGCCACTCATGGTTGCACTTGAGATCCCAAAGTAATATTTTATCTTAAGTCCTAACATCATTTCCCCCAGTCTAGAATTCTGCTTAACTGCTCCAACACAATTTCTGGCTTCCTACATCACTGAAGGATCCCTCTGCATATCATAACCCAAGTTATGGGCATTTGACATCATGTTCTGTGGCATAATACTTGCCCATCTCTCCCTCCCCATCTCTTTTGGGGCAGTTGTTCATCCACTGTTAGAAGCTACCTACTTTTCAGACAGTTCATATAAAGATATGCTACAGGGAGGCATTTCACTGTTCATGTAGTTGAGTGTTGAATTTTGCTTTAAAGGACAGAGGTGTCTTTTTCAAAAAAAAAAGCAATTTGCAGAGATTTCACTGTAAACCAAGCTGAGAGTCTCAAGGCGGAAAGCGAATCTATAATTAGAACCACTTTTTGGACTCTTTTATTTGCCCTTTCAGGCCAAAATGGGGGAGGATTTGTTTTCCTCCTCTTGGAATGAGTTGGAACCGAGATCCAGTACTAAGCACTGGCACTGTTTCTGCAAACACACATCTCTGCTGGAATCCAGTTGGTGGGACTGGAACCTATACAAGGACATAGCCCATGGGAAGGGGTGGGAGGATTGCTTTCAAGACCTGTCAGAACTCTAATATGTGGCAGGCCGCAGGGGGATGGAGCCTGGGGCCTTGTGTTAAACAGCAGCTTTGCCAGGAGGAAAATGTTCTCCCCAGCAAACAAGGAAGCCTGGATGTATCAAAGGGCCTGCATCCCCCAGGTTGTCCAGGAGGCAATTAAACTTTACTTGTCCATGGGATGTGTGAATATTTTGAAATAATACACTCTAGCAAAATTGTACTGACAGCAACCCAGATGCTTGCTAAAATAATCTGGCCAGAGAGATAACAAGGATTGCCTTTTTATTTGTCTTTACCTGAAAAATCTTGCCATTATAAAACAAAACAGTTTTCATTTCCTTGTGCTTTTATATGGTTGCTTTTCTTCTGAATATCCTTTCATTTTTCTGAAATGAACCTGGTGTTAAATATATACCCTGTTATCATAGGGTTCAACCAAAGCATTCCTGCTCTTGCCTTTGATTATCATTTGCAAAACATGGTTGACCTATCACAGGTCCATTGCTATAGAGGCTGTTCCTGTGACTCGAATCATGATGCAAGAACCATTCTGTAATGAGCCACACGCAGACAGACCATTGCATGTGCTTCTCAGTTGCTGGTATTTATTGGGTTGCGGGCTGGGGAGCAACATCTTTCTTTTGTTCTGGGAAAATGCATGAGCTAGCTTGGTAAGTATGCAACATCTCTATGAAATCCTGTCTTGTTTTTGACATTCAAATGTTTACCAATTTATGGCTGGTTGTAAAACTAAGACCTTTTGAAAAATTCAGTTAAAATACAGTTTAAGAATCCATGTTCAAGAATGTAGCCACTTAAGAAAGTTTTGGGGGGGGGGGAGTAAAGATGCCCTCTCCTCAACCCCAATCAGAAAGCTCATAGATAAACAGCAGGGCTTTTTCTAAGTTTGAAATGGTCTTGTTTTGCTCAGTTTCATAAAACAAGAACACAGGGAAAGCCCTTTTGCAGATGACTTACAAGTGAGCACAAAACCCCCACAAATCCTTGTCAGGTGTTTCTATAACAATCACAGGTAGAGGATGAAGTTGAAGCAATCCCACCCCTTCACTGTCTTCATTTTTGTGTGTTTCAGAGTCGACAGTTGGAATCTGAGACTGGGACAACAGAAGAGCACAGTCTGAACAAGGAAGCCCGAAAATGGGCCACTCGTGTGGCAAGGGAACACAAGAACATTATTCATAGTCAACGGGTGAGTTGAAAATAAAAGGAAAACCAGCTGTAAGGGAAAGGTGCATGAGGTCCTCTAGTTGCTTACTTTAAGAAGAGGTGCAGAAAAGGTGCTGCACTACACTGTTACAGTGCTGTAATTCCACTTTTATTGCTAGAGCTGCATCCCGTGGAATTCTGGGATTTGCAGATTCGAGAAGAACATTTAGAATCCTCATCCAGAGAGCTCTTAGGCGTCACTAAACTACCAACCCTAAAATGCCACAGGAGGCAGCCATAGCAATTAAAGCAAAATAATAGCGCTATAACAGTGTAGTTCAGTATTGTCCATAGTTTCAGTGTGTTGAAAAAGAGATCATGTTGTTCTTAAGGTCAGCCCAATGTGTTTCAAATGAAATCACTCTGAGATGTAGGCCCAAAACAGATGGGCCAAAAGTAGCAGCTTTTGTCTGCTTTGGGGGCATGGTGTGCAGATGACGCATGCCTTCGAAGTGACCAGAAGCTGCTCCAAGGTCACCTAAGGCAGCCCAAAGCTGCCAGCAAAAGGAACATTAAAAACCCACACCTGCTGGCAGCCGATTTGGGACCCTGGCAGTGGCCAGCTTTGAGAGTGGACCATGCAGTCCTGGGCCTATCATACCCCAATTGTGATTGGAGCAACCAGAGGCCGCTCCTAGTCGCTAGCCTGTGTCACCGTTAGCTCTCTTATCTGCACCTCATCTATTAGGTGTTACCAGTCTACTTTGCTTCATGTTTATGTTCATGTGGATTTCTGCTTCCTGTTGTTATATGCCAGGCTACAGTCCAGCACTTCTTTTCACGTGTGCAAAGAATTAATAGAATCATAGAGTTGAAAGAGACCACAAGGGCCATCCAGTCCAAACGCCTGCCTTGCAGAAACTCACAATCAAAGTACCCCCGACAGATGGCTATCCAATCTCAGTTTACAAAGCTCCAAAGAAGGAGACTCTACCACACTCTGTGGGATTGTGTTTCATTGTCTAACAGCTCTTACTGTCAGGAAATTCTTCCTGATGTTGAGGTGGAAATTTTGTTTCCTATAGCTTGTATTCATTGTTCCGGATCCTATTCTCTGGAGCAGCAAAAAACAAGCTTGCTCCCTCCTCAATATGACATCCCTTCAAATACTTAAACAGGGCTATCATATCACCTCTTTACAGTCTCTTCTCCAGGCTAAATCTATCCAGCTCCCTAAGTCTTATGTACAAGCAGCAGGGGAGTGACTTTTTGAAAACTCTTGGATGGGACCCTGTTCAAAACGTACACCATGCTCTGCTTCATGTTTCTCTGAAGCATAAACATGGCCTGTCCCCTGTCTATATTTAACTGAACACAAAGACTCACTTCTTTCCCAAAATTAAATACCTAGCCATTGGTGTTTCAGAGAAACGAATCAGGCTTGGTAGTAGAAATCACACCTGATTAAAGATTCTGGTGAAAGTTTTCAAAACCTAAACAGTTGAGATCTGTATTTGTATTTTTCTCTTTGCATGGTTTGAGAAGCAAGCTCAGACAGTTCATTATCTAAGCAACTGTATTTTAGTGGAATTATCAAAGAAGAAAGTTCTCCCTCCCTCCCATTTTATCCAGTCTTTCTCCCCTAAGGGAGGAAAAACTCTTGAATCCCTTAAGTCCAATCCTTTTTTTTTTTTTTATTCTTTCAAAGGGAAACAAACTATTTGATCAAACAGGGGCAAGTGTACAGCCATCTGGAAAGCAGTCTCTAAAAGCATGAGAAATCAGAACGTGTTCTTGGTTGTTTTTCAATAGTTGGAATTGGGAGTAGAGGAATGCTTGAGCCAGCATGGTATAGTGGTTTGAGTGTAGGAGTAGGACAGCAAGAGACCAGGATTCGACTCCCCACTCAGCCATGGAAACCCACCCATACTCCCTCAGCCTCAGTGGAAAGCAAACTTCCTTTGAATAAATCTGGGCAAGAAAACCCTAGGATGTCACAAGTTGGAGAAAACTTGAAGGCACATGACTGTAACAAATGGGAAAGCTTGCATCGACTACAAGCCCCCATCCACAGAATGAGGTGAATAGAACTGTGGCGACAGAATCCTGGGTTCTACAGCTCTGAAATGATCTGGATGACAGCAGCAATACGTCTAGGTCAATGATTCCCAGTCTCTGGTCCTCTAGGGTTTTGGATTTCAGCTCCCAGAAATCTCAGCTATCTTGGCCAATGGCCTGGGACTCTGGGAACCAGAATCTAAAATACCTAGAAGGCCAGAGTTTGAGAATAACTGGTCTAGAGAGCAAGGGATGGACACGGGAGGGGGCATGCTTCTGTTTCTCTTCCTGTTTGTGACTATAACTGTAAATCAGGATGGTGGTTTATCAGTAAGTGTCTATATATAAAGAGACCTCTGTTCAAGGGGTTAGTGGAAGGCTCTGAATTCCTTCTGGATGCAAAGGTAATTGCAGAGTAGTTCATTCACTCAATGAACAGTGTTTTAAGCGCACCAAATATTTTTCCTCCTGTATGTCAGACTCTTGAGGAATTGGAATGCCATGGGCCTACAGTGTCTGAACAGAGCCGAGTCGAACTAGAACAGAAAATAGATGAAACCAGAGAAAACATCCGCAAAGCTGAGGTAAGAAAAATCTAGTTCTGGCATTATATCTGACTGTTCAGGTCAGTCACACAGATTATAGCAACTGTGGGGTCATTATGCATCTGTGATGGAGCTAAAAAGCAAAGATGTTTGTTTTGCACTGTGTGTGGCTGCTTTTAAAATGGTTTACAAGGTCTGTTTTACCTTGATGTGTGGAATAAATAGGAGAATATGAGGCAAGGAATAATTTTTTAAAAAATTATTGTTATTTTTTGACTAGCAGTAAAGATCTATGGGCACCAAGTTGAGAAACCGGTTGGCCACTCAGGAACTGATTACAGCATTTCTTGGCTAAATTAGCTGCCATGATTACAGCAGTCCAGAAAGTGAAAATTAGCTATGCTGCTGCTTAATACTGATATCTTCTAGGTAGTTTTGACAGTCAAATATAGCAGCTACATCAAACATAGCAGCTACAACACAAAGGAATTGGAGGAGTGGGTGATGTGCAGTCCTAAGGCTTACGCAAATCCCCCAAGCCTGTTTTTCTGGCCTGACTCCCATCCAGACTCCCTTTTCTGGCAAAAGAAGGATGAATTTTCTCTCCTAGAAGTCTCCAGCCAGCATGGTATAGTGGTCTGAGTGTTGGACTATGACTGTGGACACCAGGGTTCAATTCCAAGCTTGCCCATGAAAACTTACTGGGTGACCTTCGACGAGTCACATGCTCTCAGCCTCAGGGGAAGGCAATGGCAAGTGTCCTCTGAACACAGTTTGCCACGAAAACTCCATGACAGGTTTGGCATAAGTCTGAAATGACTTGAGGGAACACAACAACAAAGAAGCACCCAGAATCAGTGATTTGCCACTGAAATAAGTCACAGGGCTCTTCTGCTGTGTTTAACATATTCCTTTTGTTTTCTTTTCCTTTTAACTTTTTCAAAGCCAGTATAATACTGACTCCCCAAAAACCTTGGTGTGGGCTTGGGAGAATATTTAAAGGCTTGTGTGCATCTCTCTTCCAGTTAAAAATTAAGAGAATAAAAAGCTAGCATGCATTTTCCATGTCTCAGTCCTGATTTTGAAACCACTATTAGCTGGTACTCCACATTGTGTCTGTTTCCCTAGCATTTGTTTTATTGCTCAAGCAGCTGAAGAAGTGATGTTCAGAAATCAAATACGTGATCTCTAAATGGCTATATGGGAAAGCATTATGAGTGATAGAAGTTTCTCACATTTAAGACAACCCAGCGGCTTTGCCTCCTCTGTTTCTCTTTTAAGTTCTTCCTGCTTTTTTTGTGAATTCCCACCCTTCTCCTTCCTTGACAACTGGTCTGGGCACTTTGGTACCAAATAATTTCCTGACAAAATTCCACTTTTCATAGGCATGGTTATTCCACTCCCATCAGAATAGAACTATCATGTTGGTAACTTATATAGACCCTAACCTAGGGTTTTCGTGGTGAGTTTCTTCAGAAGAGGTTTGTCTTCCTCTCAGGCTGAGAGAGTGGGACTTGCTCAGGGTCACCTGTTAGGTTTCCATGGCCAAGAGGAGATTTGAATTCTTATCTCCAAGAGCCCAGTCCATAATGGTATAACAGTTTGAGTGTTGGACTAGAACTGCCAAAAACCAGGGTTTGAATCCCTTATCAGCCCAGAAACATGCTTGGTGATCTTGGGCAAGTCACACTCTCTCGGTCTAAGAAGAAGACAGTGGTAACCTCCTCTCAATAAATCTGGCCAAAACTGACTTCAGGGTACATAACACAACAAGAAGCAATATTAATCTCTTGCTGCAGAAACAGATTCAGCTGATGAAGTGGGGCTAGAGTGAGTTTAATGAGTGCCAGTTATGAATACAATTTAAACATCTCACTATAGAAGAAATGCTCTTGTTTATTCATTTGAACAGTAGACTTGAAACCAAAATGAATGCACAAGTCATTGGTTTATCAACGTAACTTGCTTTGAATTTAAAATCTGCAGCATTCTTCAATGCAGGCAATGTAAATAAAACCCTCAAATGAGGACTTCTATCATTATTAGGTGCCTGCTAGATTATAGTGGCCACTTTACCATTTTAAATTTCTTTGGCCATTTGACCAACTTCTGGCAACCGTAAACCCTGGACCGGGATTTTTTACTTTATCTTAAGTCATGATATGGTCTGTCTTAGAAAAGTGCAGAGCCTTCAAACAGTAGAGGAGCAGAATCACAACTGCTCTAGCCATCAAATGTTCCTGTACTGCATTTGGGACCATTGAATATCCAAATATGAAAATAACATTTGCATATAAAATTTGATAGTATAATTTGGATTAGCCATGCACCCCCATCATAAATATTATATCCCTGCCTGGGACTCTTGGAAGAGGAGCTATGCCATGGTGGCAGCAGCAAGAAAAAAAAATCTAAATGTGCATCAAAATTCAGCTTTTTTGGCAATGGTGGGCTGAAAATAAGTCTGGGGGAGTGATATGCAGCTTGAAGACTACACTCTGTGTTTACCCATACTGTATGGATTCTAACAAAGCAGACACGACAGGTGAGCAGGTACGTTCTGTTCCCATTCCCCATGTAAACACAGTCCAAGTTCATCTGAACCAGGCCTCTATTTTACCAATAACAATTTTAATTTGAAGACTGATCCCTTACCTCAGTCCATTGAATCTTGTACACTTGGCATGTATTCTGCTGCATCTCAGTGTGAGTCTCTATATTTAAGTGCTAATTATGTCTAGTTCTTGTCACATAGTAAGGGTGAGAGACTCTAAATTAATCCCTCTCTGTGTTAAGGGAGAAAATAAGGAAATCAGTGAGAAAATGCCATTGCATTTGCAAAAATAACTGAGACATCTGCAGCTGTCATGTGCTTTAGAGCAGAAAACATAGAAATAGGAAAGTATCAGATGTATATTTTTGCTCTGAGTAAAAGTATAAGAGCCCTGCTGAGTCAGACCAAAGAAACATCTTTTTCCTTCTCCTGTTTCTAAGAGTTGCCAACTGAAGCATGAAGAGAGCTTAAAAACGTCCCCTGGTCCTCAGTAGTGGGTGTGCAGTCAGTGGGCATAGTGCCTCTGAGCCATTGATTAGATAATCCAAAACATTCCAAAATCGTCCACATGGTTGGCTGATACGGTGACACTTTTGCTTTCTGGTGGCTGAGTGGACAAAATATAAAAATGCTGTGTATAAAATTATCTTCAGGCTACATGTGCAAGATGTACACAGAGCATAAATTCATGTTTAGACTTGTGTCCCATCTCCAAAATAGTGTATTATGCATATGCAAATATTCCAAAATCTGACAAAATCCAAAACACATTCCAAACATTTAGGATAAGGGTCACTCATCCTGAAGTTCCAAGGGGAACATCTCGAACATTTGTGTTGTAGATTGTGGTTTCTATGAAAGCTCTTCGTTGTTTTAATTTTGGCAGAGTTTGCCTCCCATTAATGGGAAATGTACATCATTATGAAACCCTATGTTTGTGTTATTATGACAAATGAGTTTGCACCAATTTTTTCTGGAGTTGCCTTTTAAAAGGTGGAATGGGTACTTATTTATACATGGAAATTGCTGTAAAATTACAAAAGCCTACTGCAGTTACAAAACCACACTGCTTAATGTTATGCTTTTTAAAAATAATCCACTAATTTGTCTACACAAAATTGCTTAGACAAAAATAAAATATACTGCCTCCCATAAAGTGTAAAATAATGTTTATGCAGATATATAGCTAAAATTCCAATTTAATAGAATAATATTTTCAGAGGTTATTTTTCTGCCAGTAAATCTTATCCTAGGAATGTTGAAATGAGTCATAGTACCAGTAAATTATGTTCATGTGCACACATGCCTAAAATTAGATGTTGGATTTCACTGTTGCCATAATACTGTTGCTTTTATGAAAACTCCTTGAAAAAAACAACAACCAGAACATCCTTAATTCTTTAAGTAGCTCAGAAACATGTGTTCGCTCATCTGTTCACTGATATATACAGTTCATATAAATTAAGTACTTTTGTGGGGTTTCTTCTATTTGAAGCATTTTAGCTTTTTATGTGTGTGCTCAAAGCAAACAAAAGAAACATTTTTAAAATAATTAAAACATCTAAAAAGTATAAAAGGATGATAGCATTCCAGCACAGCTAATACAATGGATCCTTCACATTTGCTGGGGTTTGGGGCATAGGACCCCTGTGAAAGTGTGGAAACCACACACACACACACACACACACACAAACTATTGTTTTAACCTGAGAGAACACCTCTCTAGGAATCTCTAGATCTTTCAGGGCAACTCTGTGGTCAACATCGGCCAGAAGCTGGCCATAGAATCACACTGGAGGACTTGCTAATGCCTAGAGAAGTGTTCTGTCTAAGAATTTCTAGCTCCTTCAGCATGACTTTTGGCGGGAGTTGACAACAGAGTCACACTGGAGAACCTAGGGATTCCTAAAGACAACATGTTAATCAAATCCATGCTGTAAATGTGGAGAGCCAAAAGTAATCTTCAAGTTTAGACAGTTGAAAAGTCAGACGAAACAGGAATATCCTGCCTGTTATGTCCTGCCAGGACTGATTGAATTTCCCCCTGCATAAGCTGAAACTGTAAAGTATCTTTTGTTTAGAGCTGGGGAGGAGAAGACCTTTTATTTTTGTCCTTTAAATTAAATTTCCCCCTTTTAAACTTTACATTCAGCTTCAGATCCTTTTTTGGGTATCACAGTTTGTTCTCACCAGGGTACTGGCGTTGCACACCCAAACCTGCCACCACCTTTAGTTGGGTGTGTCTTCATACTGCCCCTTTCCTCAAAGACCCAAGAAGCTCATTTTTTTTCTCCTCTTTCCATCTTATTTTTTATTAAAATTATAAAAATTCACATATTTTCATAGAACCGTAGAGTCCCAAATTGGAAGAGATCCCTAAGGGCCATCCAGTCTTAACCTTGTTTATAAAATGTCACCATATTACATATACAAAAAGGAAACCCACAAATAATTCAAATCAATTTAAAAGTCTTCATCTTTTTCTTTTTTTAAAAAAAAACCCTTAATTTTGTTGTAATGAAGCATTTGGCATGTGCAGTTCCTTAGCCAAAAGTCACTTCCAAGAACAATCTTCTGTCTGTTTATTTGGAAGCAAGTTCCAATGTGTTTGATGGAACTCGCTCTCAGATAAGCATACATAGGATTGCAGCCTGAGAGTAATGGATCTTAAATGGTGCTCTCTTGATAGACCAAAGTGAAACTCTTTGGTCTTGGTTTTGGGAAGTGATTTTCAGGAACCTGTTACTGTTTTTCCTTCCATCATCTTAAAAGATCTGGTTTTTGCTCTGTAGATTACTCAAGCCAAACTCAAGAATAGTATTACTAACTGACTCAGATGTGCTAGTGGTAACAATAAATTTCCAACTCTGACTGTGGAAATTGGTGTAGGAAGGTTAGTCTCCAAGTAATATTGTGTATTCACTCTAACACTGATGTAAAAGTAGTCAATAGCAGTCTTTCTTTGAGCCTGATTATCTGATCTTGCTCGACAACCAGCTTCTTATTTAGGGTGCATCTTTGGAAACTTGTGATGCAGAGACTTAACAGGCAAGGACAATTAAAAGCATTTCTGTGTAATATATATATTTCACGTTTCCCCTGGCGCTTGCTGGCTAATGGGGATGAGCCACTGGGCAGGCATGATATCAATGACTGCTTGTCAGCCAACTCCAGGTGCTGTAACATTCCTTTAACAGCTCTAATTAGCTTTGGTCCAATGAATTTGCAAGGGAGTACCTGTGGCAGGCTGTTCCTACCCACTCTTCCACATCTCTGGTTATAGCAGTATTCCTTCAGTTCAGGCCGGCTAGTGCTGCTGGGAACACAAGACATGGTTTTCTCTCTAAATTCTTTCTAAATGTCTTCCATGCTCTGGAGTTCCTTTCCTCGTGATATACATGAAGGGCTTCTCTGCTGGATTGTGGCTTTTGCCAAATACTTTTTTAAAAATGTTCCTTTGTAGCTAATGGCCTTTTTTTTTAACCTGCCGGAATTATGTTTTAGATTGCTGAAAATATGCGTCCTCTGGATGCTGTAGAGGAACAATTCACAATCCCATGGTATCCGCTGGGCCCTTGGTATCCACTGGGGCTTGTTTCCAGGACCCTGCGTGGATACCAAAATCTCTGGATATTCTCAAGTCCCATTAAATGCAGTGGCATAGTAAAATGGTGTCCCTTATGGCAAAGTCAAGGTTTGCTTTTTAGAATTTATATCTTTTTTGAATATTTTCAAGCCATGGATAATTGAATCCATGAATAAAGAATCTGTGGATATGAAGGACCGGCTGTATCCCCATTGGTGTTTTTCTATACCAATCATGTGTTTCATAAGGACTTTAAACTGTGTTTATATGGTGTTTTTATTGTTTTCTACCATTTCATGTGCCATTTCATCCAGCGGAGAATGTTTGGCACCCATGGAAAAAGGCAAAGGAGTCTGGGTTAATGGTGCAGCTCTTAATGTAGTGCAGAGGTCTAGATTTGCATGCAGTAGCATCTGATCAGCGGCTTATTTTCTCTTCCTGTCTTTGACTGAGTCTCTTGCATTTTACTAAGCTTGAAAGCAAATAGAGTGTCGATATTTGTGTGTGCACCGTAGCATGAGAGAGTACTGGTTTCTTCTCTTTGCCTTTGAAAGGTTTGCCTGCAAGGGTCATCATCTGTGGCCTATCTTGAATCATTAATCTGATGATTCGGTGATAAGCAGCACTGTATGGAGGGCTACACACCCAAATCTTTTCCTGGTTCAGCAGCCTTGCTCTTTTCCCACAGAAAACCTGCACTGAACTCTTGTTCCCCTGTAACTTCTTTTCCAATCATTAATCTAACTGTAACTTTCTTTCCTTTTTTTTTTATTAGTGCATTTCAAAGCTTTCTGGGTGGTTGTTCCTTTTCAAAATATATGCTTGTCCCATCTTTCAAATTGGGGTCAGTGAAATGGGAAACATTTTCCCCCTTGATACAAGGGCATGTTGCTATGAGAGCGGCTTCCCATGGAACATTTATCCATTACTGGAGGTCTCACAGGAGTCGTGCCAATGTTCAGACCATCACATCGAAAGAGTTGTCACTATTTTTGGAAGAGAAGGAAACATTGCAAAGCTGTTCTGCAGTGAATAGCATACCTGAAGCCTGTGTGCTGATGTTTATTGTTTGGAACTTATCTTTCCAGGTGTGCTATGCTGCCCTCACAGGGTGGTTTGCAACATTGTAAAACACATGAAAATGGAATTATAGTCGGCCCTCCACATTTGTGGCTTTGACCATTGGCAATTTGATTATTTGCAGTTTTGATTAATATGTTCTCTCTAGGAATCTTTAGGTCCTCCAGTGCAACTCTGCCAGAGGGTGACCATAGTGTTGTGCTGGAGAATTCCAGTAGTTCCTACAGAAAATACCTATAGGCATTGGTTGGTCCTCCAGCAGGATTCTGT
This sequence comes from Sceloporus undulatus, assembly GCF_019175285.1. Taxonomy (NCBI): domain Eukaryota; kingdom Metazoa; phylum Chordata; class Lepidosauria; order Squamata; family Phrynosomatidae; genus Sceloporus; species Sceloporus undulatus. The sequence goes on from NC_056524.1 coordinate 5,526,918, forward strand.
GATCAACTTCTAGCAGATGTTGACCATAGATAGTTTTTTGTGGGTTTTTTGGGCTATGTGGGCATGTTCTACATGGTATACATCCATGTATCCCATAATTCTGGGCTTATATTGCTATAGATGTAGATACAGATAAATACATAAATGCACAACAGATCTCACAAAGCTATAGTAAAAGTTATTTTCAGAGTTACCATGTAATTAAAGGCAACTTAAAATCAAACTGCAGTTGGTAGTAATTTTTTTTCTGTCCAAAGAATGGTTAAGGTCATAAAAATCCAGCCTTGATAAAAAATAAAACTAATAATAGCTCTAAGTAACTCTAATCTACCTAGTTTTATTTTTACCTTTCTTTGTTTGTTTGTTGTTGTTTTTTCTCTTCTTTGTGTTGTGTTGTGCTGTTATGTTGTATTATTTGAATTCTCAATACATTTATAATAAAAAAAAATCCAGGCTTGTGGTTTGGACTACATCTGGCAAACATCTCCTCATTCAAGAAGCAACTCTACAGAATGAAATGTATTCTTCATTCCAAATTGGATCCCCTTGGTAATGTCCCCACTTCCTGAGTTTGTTGAACAGTGTCAGTAACAATCTGTCTCTTTTTGTCACTGTAGATAATAAAGCTGAAAGCAGAAGCACGACTTGACCTCCTAAAGCAGATTGGGGTTTCGGTGGATACGTGGCTGAAAAGTGCGATGAATCAAGTCATGGAGGAACTGGAGAATGAGCGATGGGCAAGCCTTCCTATTGTGGCCAACAATGGCTCTTCACACTTGGTACAGTCGTAGTTGTGCAACCATTGGCTCTGCCTTCTTCTGAACCTTTAGTCATATATTAATAATTGGTGTTGTTTGTCCCCAAGTCAGTTCAACTTCTATTAAGCCTCTCAAGAAGAGATCTCCAAGATTCCTCATCATCAACTGCCCTGTTTAGGTCTTGCAAAGTCAGGACAGCCATGGCTTCCTTGCTTAAATCAGCCCACCTGTAGTGTAGTGTCCTTGTTTTCTTACTGCCTTCCAGTTTACCAAGCATTAGCATCTTTTTCAGTGAGTCCCATCGTCTCATGATCTGTCCAAAGTACAACAGCCTTATTTTAGTCATCTTGGGCGGGTTACAGACCGCCGAAAAGCGGCGGCCTGTACCCGCCCCTTTCCTCGGGGTATCGGGGCCTCAGTGGGCAGACCAGCAGCCGCTGAGGCCCCGATCCGCCGCTTTCCGGGCTGCGGGAAAGCGGCAAAAGGCCCCTTCCCCGCAGCCTGGAAAGGGGTGTCCTTGGGGCGGGGAGGAGGAGAAAGGGCCCCTTTCTCCTTTGGTCCACTGGGCGCAGCCGTGTGAAGGCTGCGCCCAGTGGACCAAACCAGGAAGGAGCTCCAAAACGGAGCTCCTTCCTGCTCCGCGCTAAGGGCGCACTAAGTGCCCTGGCGCAGAGCGAGGACGTCACGTCCGCGCCGCCCCGTATAGAGGCGGCGCGGTCGTGACATCGTCATGGCGGCGGCCGTGTGGAACGGCCACTGCCATTTTGTGCGCGCAGAGTGCACACTAGGATTAAGGGGGTGCGGAAGCACCACCCCTTTCTAACCCTAGTACGTGCTCTGCGCGTACTTTCTGGCCCGTTTGTAACGGGCCTTAGCTTCTAATGAGAATTTAGGCTTGATTTGCTATAAGACCCATTCTTTTGTCTTTTTAGCAGTCAATCTGTACAGCTCCACATTTCAAATGAATTTATTTTCTTCCTCTCAGCTTTCTGCATTCTGTCATGCTGTACAACCAGCGTAGTGTAGTGGTTTGAGTGTTGAACTACAACTCTAGAGATCAGAGTTTGATTCCACACTTGGCTATGGAAACCTGCAGGGTAACCTTGGTCAAGTCACACACTCTCAGCCTCAGAAAACCCTTGCCCTTGGGTTACCATAAATCAGAAATGACTTGAAGGTACACAACAATGAGAGTCAAGTTGTATTTCAGTTATCAGATTTTATGGCCTCATAAAAATTAGCTTATGTATTGTCGCAAGAACTTTTGGAGGCAACAGTTCACATTAATGAGCTGGATGAAATAATGTTAGGTGTGGATATATGGGTCTGCTGGAGAATTAAAAAGTGAATGAACACATAGTGAATGCACTAGTCAGTGGAGTCACGTTTAGGAAAGATAAGGGAATAAATTTACTTAAGTTCTGGCACACCTAACATCAGGTACAGTTATTCAGAAATAAAGATGTTACTAGCCTAGGCTAATGTGTATACATTAAATCAGGGTGCTCTTTAAAACAAACAGTAGGGACCATGCCAGTAGGATTACAAACCATCTGGCCTTGCTGCAGGAGTCAGACATCACAACTGTCAAAAGCAAGACACCAAGATTGTAGGAAAAGGAGTTCATCCAGGAAGCATGAAGAGATTGGAATTGCAGAGGACAGTTCGGTTACCCGCTTTGTATATGCTTACCCACTCAGCCATGCAAGCTTTTCCAGGGACAGAGTGGGGTGGGACGAGTGGGATGGTCTTCTGAATGTACTTATTGGTGGGATGGTCACTCTGATGATCACTCTTCACAAATAAGGAGTACAGAAACAAGCTGGACCAATAAGTCACACAAATGTTGAGTCAGCCTGTGTGCCTGGCACTTTGTCTGGAACCTAATGTCTCAGCTGCAGAATGTTTGGTTGCTTAGGGGTAAGAATAAAATCGTAAGAGACAGAAGAAGAAAATCAACTCATTTGAAATGTGGTGCTGCAGAAGAGTGCTGACAATACTGTGGGCAGCTAAAAAGACAAACAAATGGACAGATCAAGCCTGAAATCTCAAGATGATCAAATTGAGGCCATTGTACTTTGGCCATATCATGCGAAGGCACAACTCATTAGAAAAGGCAATAATTCTAGGAAAAGTAGAAGGCAGCAGAAAGGGAGAAAGACCACACACCAGGTGGATAGACTCAATCAGGGAGGTCACAAGCCTGAATTGACAATACTTAAACAGAGCAGGGGATGACAGGCAGTCTTGGAGGATCATCATTAGTTGAGGTCGATTTGAGGGCAATTAACAACAAGGATTCTAGATCATCCACTTTACGCATCTTTTCTCTGAGATACAAATTTGTGTCAGAAACCTGCTGTAATAAATTCATAGGAACATTGATGGAAAATTGTATCTTTAATTCATAGAAAGGGGCAATTTTAAAAAAAAAAATGCCATCCACATCTTATTTATTGCTGCTTTCCATGTGCCCTGGAAGACATTGCCTTGAGGAAAAAAGAAAGCTATTTCCCCTGGGGGACTTTGGGGAACTGAAAAGGGAATAATAACCGCATTCACTATTTGAGGTTGAGGATGAAGAATAATAGTCAATGTATCAAAACCCAACAGTTGAATTTCCTTAGTAATTAAGATGTTGCAGTAATTCCTGTTTGACAAATTGGAATAATTAAGAGCCAGCTTAACTCTGATACGGTTTTTCTTCATAGCATGCAGCAGTAATCTATTTCTGCTGCCCCATAGAAGTAGCCAGTTGATAGATAATCCCCTGCTGTTGACAACAATGACATTCCTAACAGTTTAGTCACTGTGTTAAGATTTGCCTGTATCAGTTTAGCACATAGTAGAGCACTTAGCTGGGGTTTTAAAGACTTTGTCTTGCCATGATGCCAGGTGACAAGAAGGGAAGATTGTTTTTTTCCCCCTGGCACATGGTTTAAAACACACAGCATAGTAGTGTGCCACAGTTGGAGAATGCAGTTCCCTCAGTGATGGAGCAAATACAGAAAGCCTCAAGCTCATGGCAATTTAAGTTAAAGCAACCTTTCCCAATCTGGTCCCCTTAGTGTATTAGGTTATATTTTCCATCATCCCCAGACTGAGCAGCCACATTCTGCACATGACTGGAGTTGTGGTTTGACAGATCTATGGAGAGCCAATTTGGTGAATTCTGAGTTAGCAGGAGATTGTGATAATGTTTGAGGCGTTTGGTTCCTAGCTCTAAAAACATTTGTACAGAATGGGTGCTGGGGTTCCCTAACCGGGCTTTTAAAATCTTAGGGCCTTATGCTTGACAGATCTTCTCCATGGGCTTTGTTTCTACAAATAAAGTTATAATTAGAATTGCAAATTGAAGTCTAGATTTTATGAGATCCCCATGTTGGCACTCTCAGTTGTGATTGGTAAGAAAGAAAGAAAGAAAGAAAGCAGCCTTCTGCCACCAAAGAGTGTTCAGTCTACCTTTTTAGCAGGAGAAGGGAAGCAAGAGGCAGAAGATCAAGGGAAGATGCAGATGTGCACAAGTACATTTCTTACGTTTGGGACAGAGACCTGAGATGCTGAGCGTCAGATCTCTTCACCACACTGCAGAAAAGGGAAGCATTTCATTCCTGCAAGCTTGCTCCCCACCCCCTTTATTTGGCTCCCTTCTTCCATCAGTTTCCTGTTGCAGAACCTGGACCCTCTCCAGCACTCTTTCCCTGCCCAATACAGCATGCCGGCAGTTGGGAGCAGTGTCTGTAGTCAGTGCCAGTTCTTAACGAACTGGCAGATGCTGAAGTGTGGGAGGATAAAATCTAATTTCCATTTTCCCCTTTTGACACACACCCTCCGACCCAGCCTTGGTTGTGAAAGATTGGCTGTGCCCTTGGCAGCCAGACTGGAGTTAGACAGAAGCTGGCATTCCTTTCTCCCTTTTTTTGAGCAGTTATAGGTCCAACTCTGCAGAATAGAACCACCCAACTGTGTCATTCTTGCTCTCCATTTATACATTCCCTGGACTCCCAAGGGCACGTGTGGTGATTATTAATTTTTGTGCCAAAACTGCTTCTCCCTTTTCTTTTATAAAACATCGCTTAGCACAGGTGCCTTTGTTTTCTTTGTATCTGCATTTGTTAGATCATTTGTTTGAAGCAGCTCCTGACAGCCCTGCACTGAACATGTTCTAAATAAGAGAAGAGCAAATAAGAGAACAGCATTCATCAAACAGCTTGAAATCGAAATATTTAGCCTGCTGTCAAAATATTCTAAAGAATTCATTTCCCATTACATACCTGTTTGTGATTTAATGCCAGTGCAAGGCCAAATTGACTGCACAAGCAGCCCGGATGGTAACTTGTAAAAGTAAAATGTTTTGGCATGCCAAGAAAGTGTGCACATACACACACACACAATCAGGTCACTCCATGCATCTGAGCAACTTTTTCGCTCAGTTAGTCTCAAAGGTGCTACAAGATCCCTTTGGTTTGCTGAGGATTCAATCTTGAAGAGGACTCAATCCCCTTCCCCACTGCCATTCCCTTCTCCTTTTGTGGCATGTCTTTTTAGATTGTAAGCCTGAGGGCAGGAACTGTCTAACTGACAATTTGTAAGCTGCTCTGAGAGATTTCAAAAGAGCAGGGTACAAATACAACTCCTACTAATAGTAATAATAATCTGAGCAATGTGGTACAGGGCAATTGGTTAGACCTCTACTGCCACTTTCCAAACTGGGCTGTGACCAGTTCCTGTGGCCACAGCCACAGCTCTTGCTTCATGCCCCACTACGTTGAATTGGCATTTAAGGAGGCACATGCTTGGTCACTTTACGGGCCATGGAATCCTATAGCCATTGGTTGCCAGAAAAGGAAATGCAAAAATTGAGCAGCCCCTGTTCTTGTTGGCAGTGGTCCACACTGCCTGAGGCTGCTGAAGTTTTTACCAGTTGCCTTATGTCCCTATGAGTTTACATTTCTGCCATGCTGATGGCCAGATCCATGGATATTCCAGCTCATGTCCAGGCATGCCAGTAACAACCACTGTATATTCTGTTTGAGGCACGGATTGTGCCACAGGTTGGCCATCTGCAAATCAAAGCACCAACCTCTGGGTTTAGACTAATAAGTACTACTTATTACCAGTTGATACCTTTCTACCTTTTTGGGTATTCACTCAACAGCTATCTTTATAGTTGGTGCTGTGTTGGGAGGATGTTTCACACTCAGATCATCTATATATATCCAGAATGCTTATTCTCTTCCAATCTCTCTCTCATTAGTTAAATGTTGATATAGAGAGGGAGGAAGGAGAAGAGCTGGAAGATGGCATGGATGGTTTTGATGACAGCAGTTCCAGTCCTTCTGGTACACTCAGAAATTATCCCTTGACCTGCAAAGTTGTGTATTCATACAAGGTGCGTAAAATGTCGGGACCTTGCCAGTGAGAAAATGTAGCCTTGGACACTGATGGAGACTCCTATGTATTAAAAAGCAAAATGTTGGTATTTGGCCCAGAGATGAAATATTAGCTTGCTCTCTCTTCCCTGTGGGGAATGGTTACCCACTTAAACTCTGGATTAGAATGAAGCTGTTGGGTTCAGAATTCCAGAGATTTGGAGATGTTGACTACCACCTAAAAGCATGAAACATTTCTACAAAGGGGATGGTAGTATACCAAGAATAGTGGTGTAGTTGTGGACAGATTTGATTCATCATTAGATGTAAGGATGAAGCCATAACTTAGATAAGGCTGAGGTTTATTGAGGCGCTTAGTCTTTGCCTGTTTGAATTGGCAGGGCTGACTCAGATGTTGAATGGTTCTGGATGCTTTTTTTAATGACATTGGGGATTTTCATGCCCCCTTGGCAGGTGCTTCAAAGTCTATGTATATACTTGCCTCTTAACCTTCCTGGCTGATAAAAGCAGCCAGAGTAGAAATGGCTGAGTGGTAAACACCTCCTGGGAGCATGACATGATTCCAGCAACCCCGAATGTGAGTAAAACCTTGGGATTTCACAAGCCCTCTCTAAATGCCCTTATGTCATTTTCTCCAAGGTGCTTGAATGTGTAGTGGCCTTTCAGTATCAGGACTTCTTAGATGATGTGGATTATTTGAATCTAGTTTAACTTAAGTAGGAAATGGTGACACTCTTGGTTGCCCATAGCTTAGTGGTGAATGACCTAGACTGGGAATTGTACAAAGGAAGTGCAACCCTGTTGGTTCTGCTGGATCTGTCTGCTTTTTTCAGTACCATCAACCATGATATGCTTCTGAACTGTCTGGGGGACCAGTACAGTAGTTCCTATCTTCTGCTGATTCTGGTCCTTCATGAAGAAGCAGTTGCCAGACTATATTTCCAGCAATCTTTTGAAGTGATTTCCATAATAAAACTGAAGAGCATCCTAATGCTAAGTGTTTTTGCTACAGTGTCATTTGCACTCCTCCTTGAATGAGGTTTTCCTCAAGTCTCATCAGACTCATTTGTGCAACAGTTATCAGTAGCTACAGACCCCTGGAATTCTTAATAGTAGGAAACCTTACCAGCATAAGATGAACAGTTGTACAAAAAGACTTCTTCCTAGTCCTCTTGTTGTTTGTTGCCTTGTCAGGTCAGCGGCAGCCATGTGAAAAATTGCCCCAAGAAGTATGTTAGCTAAGTGCATTGCCTTCCTATTGGAAAAGGCACTCCCTTCAGTTCTGGATAGTTTCCAAAGAATCTGACTTGTTTTAAATGTAGCATCATCTACCTTTCAGACAAGGAGTTGGGGCCAGTGATCCTCCTATACTAAGATTCTCCTGTTAAAAGTTAGGGGGAATGAGGTTGCTGAAACTTGAGTACCTATCTACCACAAATGTTTGTGGACTCATCTACATGTGCCAAAATACTCCAGGCTTCTCCTGGATTATTCTGGCCCCCAACTCCCCCCGAATCCCCTCCTTACCTGATGCAGGGTTTCAACAAATGACAGGTGGCTGCCTTCCCATGTGGTCTCTGCAGGATACTGCAGGCGCAATTCCCTCTAATTCCAGAATAAGATGCCTAGCCATGTTATCAATGCTGGGCACCCTATTCTGACACCAGAGTGACTCATGCCTGCAGAACAACTTAGCAAGGACTCTTTCAGGGACTGTGTGAGGAAGGCAGGCACCTGGAGCAAAAATAAAATAAAACAAGTCTCTTTTATGTGGGACAATGTATAAACAGCCCAGACTCAGTTTGGAGTTTTGGGTCTACATAATGTAAACAGCACGCAGTGACTCTGAGGGGAATTTCAGGTTTATAAAGAATGTAGACAAGCCCTGTGACTGTTCTTCTCCACAGGCTTCCCAACCAGATGAATTAACCATTGAGGAACATGAAGTTCTGGAAGTTATTGAAGATGGAGATATGGAAGATTGGGTAAAGGTATCATTTGGTTTTTCCTGTCGTTGTGGCATGTTGAGGGGAGAGTGGCAGGGGGGTAGGTTCACTGTTTTTTTAAGTCAGTATGCTTGTTCATTCCCCCCCCCTCCCCCTTTCAAACTTTTCACTCTTCTCAACTGCTGCAGGCACGAAATAAGGCCGGCCATGTAGGCTATGTACCAGAGAAGTATCTGCAATTCCCAACTTCCAACAGCCTTTTGAGCATGTTGCAGTCGCTGGCAGCGCTGGACAGCCGGTCTCATACTTCCAGCAATTCCACAGAAGCTGAGCTAGTTTCCGGAAGCCTCAATGGGGATTCCAGTGGTAAGCACTGACGGGATTGGATCACCTGGGCTTGTGTGGTGAACTGCTATCCTAGAGGTTTCTTGGTCACATTCCCTACTTCAAAAGAACTCAAAGCAACTTTTAAAATGAATAAAAACATCACCATGAAACACAAACGGGATTTAAGAACAAATCCAGCAGCTTCAAAATAAAATAATGCCCAGTCCAAAGAAAAATAGAAGCAGTCCATAAACTAGTGCCCCCAATACCCACATTAAACAAGTTATTTAGGTGCGTTATGCATATTTAGCAAGTGTGCTCGGGGAATCTCTTAAGATGCAAAAAATATACAGTCTCCTGAACCAGTCTGATTTATTTATATATTCCTATAAGCATCTACCAGAGGACAGACATGCACTTTACATTTGATGCAGAGATGTTCACTGACGACAGCACACTGCAACCCCTTGGCTGATCTCACTCAGTGGTTTCATGTTGATGTTGAACAACTAGAGGGATGAGGAAGTATAGTCAACTCTCCATATCCACTGATTTTTTATCTATGGATTCAAGAATTCACAGCTTAACAATATTTTTAAAAATATTAATTCCAAACAGCAAGCCTGCATTTTGCCATTTTATATAAGGGACTACATTTTATTATGCCATTCCATTTAATGGGACTTGAGCATCCACAGATTTTATTACAGGGGGTCCTGGAACCAAACCCAGTGGATACCAAAGGCCCAGCGTAGGCTGGTGAATAAGGTTGAAACTCTCAGGTCTCTGAACCTGAGGTGCCATAACATCAAGCAGCAATCTCAGCACCAGATTCTGGGACAAGCCACACAGATGAGACTGGAACTACTACCAAGTAGTCCCAACACACCCTATTAAAGTCCAGGAAATAAATTTTAAATTCCATTTAAATTTAAATTCAAATTTCTGGAGTTTAAGACCCCAGACCCCATATGACAATTTGGAGAAGTGGTCTCTACCTGCATAGATATCCCTCCGTACCAATTTAATCAACTACACCAGCAACATCTTGACAAAATGCAGGCTGGTGATTAACATCATTATTGTTTGTTTCCTTCTGTATGATTTTTAACCCCTTTGCCTGATGAAGAAGCATATGGAGCTTCAAAAGCTTGCAGCATATATTTTGTGCTTTTTAGTTGGTCCAATAAAGTATCACTGTTTTGTGAATTTTGGATATTATTGCTAATATGGCCAACACAGCTATCCCTGGATATGTTTTATGTTTGAGGCTATCTAGTGCATGTCCATGAAGCAAAATAGGCATCAGATGCCTTTTCAAATTCTTGTGTTATGATATTTGCCATTTTCTTTCCAGTATGTTTTGTAAAAGCACTTTATGATTATGAGGGCCAGACAGACGACGAACTGTCCTTTCCAGAGGGAGCAATAATCCGGATCTTGAATAAAGAAAACCAGGATGATGATGGTTTCTGGGAAGGGGAATTCAATGGACACATTGGGGTTTTCCCATCTGTACTCGTAGAAGAGTTAACTGCCTCAGAAAATGGAGAGTCTCGGTGCATTGCAGATGTTCAGGTATGGGAGGAGTTTTGGCAGGGTTCTGAATAAGCCTGCATGGGGACCAGATAAAATTCTGACCAAGATTTAACCAGCAGTTGCCAGATGTCCCTTGTTTTACAGGGCAGTTGAGAATTTGCTTCCTAAATGAAGATGTTTTATTTCCTTTGAAATACTCTAATTTAGTAATAAAATCAGGTTTAGGTCTGCCTCTTCTGTTTCACACGCAACATCATCTGAAACATCAGCAAGCCTCGTTTGCTCTCTTTGTGGAAAAGTTGTGCCTTTATCATACAACACAATGATGTGTTCAGCTTAGATATTTGCAGGATGCTTCAGCCACATAAAAGCACCACCATCGTAAGTTGACATATCATTATGTGGGAGAATACTTTGACAGCCAGGATCAAGATGCAGCTATGCAATGAGGTACTCACCTGATGAGTGCCCCATTGTTCATCTCTCTTATTTGGATGAGAGACGGCCAATGAATACAAGATGTTGTAAACTATATTTCTGAGGAAGGAACTGGGAAAACCACATTTCTTGCCTAAGATAGTTCAGTGAAATCTATAGGCCACCCCTAAGTAGACAGATGACTTGAAAGCACATACACACAGAGAACAAAGCCATCAAAATGGAGTCTGCCCAAACCTTTTTCTTTTCTGCTTCTAGCTGTGAATGGCCATTGTATTTCAGGCTAACACTCAGGGAGAGGGCTAGAAGAAAAGAAGGGGACACTCCCCCTCTCATGGAATTGTAATGGAGCAAATCCAGCAGCAAGTCTATCACTGCTGCCACAGGAACAGCTTTCTGTTCATGCAGTAGTCGGAGCATATCTGCTGCTAGCATCACCTGGATGGCCAATGGCCCAGCTTTCCAGGATTTCATTGAGCTCTACAGGCAGGCTGCCACCAGGAATCAGCAGATTTAGCAAGGCTCCCTGATGGGTTGTCACTGACTCTTAAGCAGTTTGCTGTTCTTGAGCTCATTCCAGTTCTGTTTGCACATGGAAGAAGCCATTTGCCACTACATGTGAACAGGGCTACATCACATAGCCCCACCTTTCATGTAATGTCATACATATTAGATAGTGTGAACACACACATCATCTGCATAAGGGTGGCCTATCCACATGCAAATGTCTTAGTTTTCTGCATTTCATAAAGGAACAGGGACTCAGTGTGGGGTTCCAGAAAAAGAGTAGACCTCCTTTCTGCAGATTTTTGGAACCTGGTAAACTGGAAAGTTTTGAATACTATAGCTTAACTTGCTTATGTCAAGCCAATTGAATAGTAATCATGTTTTGAATATCAGCAGAGTTTAACAACAGATGGGTACAAAGAATGAAAGGAGTGGTGAGGGGCAAAACGGAAATAGAAGCAGAAAGAGGAAATTCCTGGTCTCCTTCCTGTAATTAATCTCTGAGTGGAGTATTGTGAGATCAAACAGGCCTTGGCACGAAGAGAACCGCTGGTTCTTAGAGTTGCAGTTCAGTGTGTTTATTTCTGAAAAATAGGTCCTCAGCTTTTTTTTGGGGGGGGGGTCAATTTTTTATTATTGAAATTGCTTCCTTGTTTTCAGTTAACAAACAAAAGATAAAAAGCTGGGTATTATTTGTTGTTTTGTTTTGTTTTTCATTTTCATTCCCCTTGTTGCCTTCCTTTCCTTTCTGAAATGAATAAAGGGTGGTGTACATGGAGTTACTCTTCTCAGGCAGTGTAGCCTAAAACTATTTAAAGGAACTGTTCGGCCAAGGAGGCATTTGGACTCATGGCCACTGTGTCCACGTGGACCCTGTGAGGTGTGGGATGGCAAACAAGTGGACATTTCTGGCCACATGCATCCTATAGCTACATGCCAAGGACCTAGACTTGGCTGCAGCTTCCTGCCATGCAAACACACAAGGGCACACCCTCCTTTGGCCCTGATTAATTGGTCCATCGACTTCGCCTAGACAGATCCAGAGCTTTGTGAGCTCCAAGGAATGTCTAGAGATCTTCTTCTAAGCTCTGGCTTCTCTCCCTGAATGGGCTGGCTCCCCAGATTCCAGGAGGATTTGCAAACGAAATCATCCAGGGACATTGTAGTCTAATTTTTACCAGCTTGATATTTTAGTTTTTGCTCCTTATCAAAACATGTCTACAGTATTTCAGTATCTTGCTTTAAAATTGGTGTTTGATGTATTGCTTTGTTGTTCTCTTGGTCAAAGCTGAAAGACAGGATACAGATTTATTAAGTGAATAAAGTGTCCAGTGATTGGAAAAGAGGGAGCTTGCACATGAGGGAGCTCTGTAGGTGCTCCTTCTGCCCCACAGGACCAAGGCAATTGTTGACAAGGGCAATGTCTTGAAGGCATTAAGATCTTCTATGTGCCTTGGTGACCAAAGGAAAACTAGTTATAGTGTGGCCCTTCAGTCTTCCTTACACACAAACTTATTGTTGTTGTGTGCTTTCAAGTCATTTCCCATTTATAGCAACGCTAAGGCAAATCTAACATGGGGTTTTTCTTGGCATCTTTCTCCCAAGTAGGTTTACCATTGCCTTCCCCTGAGGCTGAGAGCATGTGACTTGCACAAGGTCACCCAATAGGTTTCATGGCTGAGTGGAATCAAACCCTTGTCGTCCAGTACACAAACCACTACATCATGCTGGCTCACACACAAACTACTTAAAACTAATTTTTTCTTCATGTGAGCTTCCAAATATTATTGAACTGCAAATCCCAGCTTTCCACTCCATTGGCTGTGCTGGCTAAAGCTGGTGGGACTTGCAGTCCATCGTCATCCGGAGGTAGAATTCGGAGACACAGCCATGTTAATTTGAAATATCAATATGCAAATGGATCGTGTAGCACCCTTGAGATTAATTGTGTGAAAGGAGTTGCAGCATAAACTTTTATTGCCTTGGTCTACTATCGCAGATGCATCTAAAGAAGTAGACCAAGTCTACGAAAGCTTATGCTACAATTCATTTTGCACAGTCTCAAAGGTGCTACAGGATCCCTTTACATATCATCTGGAGGGTTATGCAGTTCCTATCCCTAGTGTGTGCATCTCTGTCCCTTTTATCCTCTAAGAGGATCCACGCACTTTGCAAAACAGCATTGATATCTTCTTTGCCCACTTTGAATCCCAGGTACAGGTTGGTCCAGATTACAGAAATTCATATCAACAAAACATTCAGTTCTTAGATGCCCTTGGAAATAACATTCTCTGTAGATGTAGCTTGGCTCTTTGTGTGCAGTGATATCTCGTTTCTTTTGCAGGAGAATATTTGTCTCAGCATTTTCTTCTTTGCCTTGCAGGTATCTCCATCTCCCAAGCCGCAAAATTCTCTGGCGCCCCTGCCCCTGTATGACCAACCGCCAACCAGCCCTTTCCATAGTCCTGACAAGAGAAGTTCTCAATACTACCCAAGATCTCCATCAACAAATGGTAAGAGCAGCCAAAAGGAAAACACTTAAGATTATATCTGTATCTCTTTCCCCCCCCCCACCCCAAGAAAAGGCAAATTCTGCAAGAAATGCAGCAAGTTTAGCATATCTCTTGTTCTCATGGCTGTAGCAGTGACTACAAGTAATTAGAAGGCACTCAGGTTTCATTTTCTCATCTCTGGAACTCCTGCTCAGCTCCCATCATGCTGGTGGTCACTCAGAGGCAGTACAGACCCGCACTTTGTGCCACCCTAACTGCATGCTAGAGCTGAACTAGGGCAGAGCATTCATATGGTCCAAGCCCTAGGTCTGCCACCCCACCGCCATTATGGAGCATGCCCGTACATACGGGGCACGCCATGTTGACATCCCCCGGGGGCAGTGCCCAAACGGTGCTATGCACAAGGGGCATTATCATGGCGCGCGAGCACGTCAATGGCACCCCTTTGGGGACACACAAAGAAGCCACCCAGAAGCGGGTTCTTTTTGGTCCCTCGGAGGCAGCGCCATCTGGTTGCTGTGGTTTCCTTCCAGGGCAAAAACAGGCGGCATGGCGTTGCCTGTCTGCACAGCCCCTTAGTTGCTGGTGTTCTTTAAGATCAGTGTATGTGACTGATTTCATCCAAAGCATAAAGTGGTTTGATTTTTTAATTTATTTTGCTATTTCAGAAAACAGCTTCACTTCAAACTCTCCTGGATTCTCCCAGCCACCACGACCTCTTCCCGAAAGCACTTCATACAGCAAACTGAGACCTGTACGTTTTCCAGACACCCACAGAATTGCAGAAATGTGCTGCTGCTGCAGTGATGCCCATGGGGTGGGGGATAAAAGTCAACAAATGTGCTATGCCTGAATGCAAACTGAATGCGAAATAATGGCTGTGGTCAGATGTCATGTTAAATGAGCCTTTCCCAGCCTGGATGTCTTGCTGGCATGTTGGATTATAGCTTCCATCACAGGTGATAAGATTTGTAGTCCAGCACATCTGGAGCACACTGATTTAGAGACGTTTGTTCTGGACTGTGGTTTAACAAGGTATGAATGGACCTAGCTTCTTCCCAGACTTTCACACACCCCTTTCTCCGTTGTCTCTCCTCCTCCCATGTTGCCAAGAGACCTACAGAAGCTGTTGCTTCCACTATTTATTTTTATTTTTTATTCTCTTTTTTAAGTTTCAACAAATACATAAAATGGATACAAACATTAAAAACAAAGAGATCATATATTCAAACAAACAAACAACTGACTTCCTGTTCCCTTTTAAGAAAATGAATTTCCCATACATATTTTATTTTATTCTAAATAAATCCTTAAAGTCGATTCCTCTGTTATTCCCCCTCCCATATGTCAGGGTTATAGCTTCTTATATAGTGGCTTCTTACAATATCTCTACTCATTTCCTGATGCTTATCCTTATTTTTACTTTCATTATATCCTGCCTTTCTCCCAAAATGGAAGCCAAGGCAGTGCACAATGTATTCATAGCACAGTACAATTTTTAAAGTGTTAATACAAATGTTAAAACACAATTAAACTAAGTTTTTATTTTAAAAACACAAGTTTTTTTTTTAAATTAATAATATTAAAAGCTACTTTAAACATAAAAATCCACTACATCACCCTTCCCATGAGGAAATTTGTCTTCTTGATACACTAATAGCCAAAATGTGAAGTCAGTTCATGGCCGGCATACATATTTTTTGTGGGTCTTTCAGGCGATGTGGCCATGTTCTGGAAGAGTTTATTCCTGACGTTTTGCCAGCATCTGTGGCTGGCATCTTCAGAGAATGCCATGAAGATGCCAGCCACAGATGTTGGGGAAACATCAGGAATAAACTCTTCTAGAACATGGCCACATCACCTGAAAGACCCACAAAACACTAATACCCAAAAGTTTCCTTAAATAAAAAGGTCTATAACATCTGGTGGCTAAAAACAAAACAAATCAGTGTCTTCCCTTGATATCAGATGTAGATCTGCAAGTAAGGTTTAACTATAGTTGGTTGAAATACACCAGCTCCAGAAATCATGGTTTTGTGCTCCAGAAAATGGATTTATATGATGGGAGGGCAACAATCAGGGTTTGGACCTTTGAGGATTTCACTTTCTCTGCCTCAGGTTTATATAGTCCCTGGTGCTCAAGGTAGACTTCTTCAAGTCATGCTCAGTTTGGCTCTGTTTCAGGTACGGGCTGCCCCTCCACCACCAACACAACAACACCGCAGACCAACAGAGAAGATCGAGGATGTGGAAATCACTTTGGTGTGACTCAAGAGGACAGTTTGCCTCGTAGTGCTACAATCAAGACCAGATACTGCCGATGTTTGGTCCACTCTCCTATCTTGGGCACCTTTTGCATGATGGAAGAGACTTTTGAAAGATCATGGGAAAGCGGGAGGATTTTCCAGAGACATTTTGACACGTGGTGGTGGAATCTCCTTCCCATCGTCATGACTCTTTTGTGCCTTTTTTATTTGTTGCTGTCCTTTGGTTTCACTTTATATATCTGCCACCCTTCCTCCTTTTTTAGCACAAAGCGAAACAGAGGAATGCCTTTGTAGCAGAATGTGGGCCATTCGAGTTGTCAATGGAGGCTTCAGAGAGTTCCCTCTTCCATATGCCACTTAATGGGCCAGTCTACAAAGAGGCACTTCCCTGGGGCAGCGATCTGGCAATGGCGTTTCCTCGAAACCTCTCCCAACATGTAGCACACAGTCAACACAGTCTCTTTCCTCATCACATGGACCTGAAGAGGCAATGGGATTGGCTTATCAGGTGCTACAGGTTGATGGCAATAAAAGACAAGTCGTTACAGAAATGTGTTTTTTGTACAGAGAGAGCAAGCGTGTAGACCGGCCTGAAGTCATAGCATACGATACCATGTGCATTAGTACAGTATATTACTGTTGCCATAGGAATGTGTTTAATTTTTTTTCCTATTCAAGTAGTGTTACTTACTCTGATTAGGTTGTTAATCAGTATGTATGGAATAGAGAAGGGAACTCACAAGTGTACATTTAAAGAGAGGCTGGCTCCTCTCTCTTCCTCTCCCTTTTCTACTTCCCCCATCTCCCCCCCAAAAAAGATGGTGGGGGGCAGGATGGTCCTACAGCGAAGGGAAAGCACTGCAGCTCTTATGGGGTGAATTTACGTCAGCGTGCACCTCTTCCAAAAGTAACAGTAAAACCTGAACATAATGTTCTTTTTGTATTGATATTTATGCGGTGCGTTTAGTAATACACTATCTACTACAAAAGCGCTGACCTTAGTAGCAACAACATGTTTTTCTTAGGATAAAACTGAATAAGCAGGATTTTCATTGTATAGCCGATAATAGCCGTTGATTTCCTTTTTCAGCAGATTTCTCCTCCCCTTTTGTATTTGGATCATTTCTTATCCCGGTTATGGCTGTGTAGTTTGCTCTCTGACATTAACGGTGTATCTTGATCACTGGAACATCCAGCTAGAGTTAAGAGTTTTTATCTTTAGAGTACTGACGTGTGGTGTCTAGCTTTAGCATTGGATAGTCCTAGCAGAGATCTCCATGCAAAGCCTAAAGGGGCCGGTTCAGACCCAGAGAAAAAAAGTTGCTGGTGATGGTGATGGTGGGCAAGAGTTGGATTTTTCACGCACACGAGAGAGTTTTGCAAGTGGTTTGATGGAGCATTGCTTTCGTTCGTCTCACAATACACCCAGTAGAGTTTGCAGGGCTTTGTAAAAGGTCTTGCAAAGATGTACAGAGCCTATTTGGAAGAGTTAGCGGGTCAAAAGGTATGATCGTACACATCATTGACACCAGTGGCTTCATCTTACCAGCCCAAATTCTGGACTGGAGTGGGGGGCTGGGAATCACCATGGGCTTTCCTCTTGAAATCAGACTTGGAAATTCACCCTTTGGTGTCCTTGCAGCTCTTAATGGTTTTTTAAAGTGGACACTAGAAATTGTCTACAAATGGGAGACAGGAGAGGTGCCTTGGTTTCTCTGAGCAAGCCACTTGGGACTTTGATGGAGAGAGGCAGAGTTGTTTCGTGGTAGAAGATGATGAGGGAACAAAAGAGGAAGGGGAAAGAAATTTTATTTCTGATTAAATGGTCTCTGAGCAGCAAAACTCGATGTATAACCACCTATGGAATGTGTATGGAGCTGTACTGTTAAGTACTATTAACAAGAGCTCTTGGTGTCTTGATTTTCCTCCCCCTGAGCGAGTAAAACGCACCAACCGTTTCCTCCATTTTGTGGCCTAAAGGACTACATTTTTCTGTTTTTTATTCTGTGGCTGCATTTTGTGAAATTGTTTGACAAACGTTCAGACTTTTCATCTGAAACTTTGCACAAATAGTCTTGGCTGGGTCTCTTGAAATGTGACCCTTCGGTTTTTTGCCAATTCCCCCCCCCCTTTTTTTTTTTCTTCATTTGGTTGGCCTGCGGAAGGGAAAGGCTGTTTGAAGCAGCATAAGAGCATCGTCTGCAGCGGTTGCCAAATATCCTGCAGGTCTCTGTGAAGATTGTCTCTTGGGGAGTGGGCTGGGGATGGGGGTGTCGCACCTTCTGTCCTGTTGATCCGTTTGAGGTCCTTTTTTAAAAGTGTTTATCAAACTTGTTCTTATGGGTTTTTTAAGAAAAACAATTTTTTAAAGAAGAACTGTACTTCAAACATTTTTAAATGCTTCATGGGGGGGGGCTAAGTGTTGCCAATAATACTCAGATGTTCAATTCGGGTTAGCCAGTTTTTTCTGCTTTCGTTTTGTGTGCGAACACCTCTGTCCCCTAGACTCTCAAAAATTCAGAAAGTGTTATTTAAAAAAAAATTCTCCTTAGTTATATTTTAAAAATATTTTCTGTAAGAGCTGCTAATTTTTATTTTAAAAAAATGAAAAGTTGTAAAAACGCGTCTCCTTTTAAAACTTCATACAGGGCATGCAATAGAACGTATCACCATGTACAGCGTCAATACACTGAAAGCAGGACCTTGGGTGCTTTCTTTATATTGGCTGTAAAACTTTGTATTTATTATGTATAAAAATGTTGAATAATAAAAAAGTGGCTTTAAATCGTTGCAGATGTCTTACTGTGGATTAAGTACTGTTGTGGATCAAACATCTCTGACAAACTGGGTGCCATTCAAGGGATCTAAATGTGAACATCTGTCACTATTGCGCAAGGCTGCCAAAACAGAATTCCAGCAGGAAAGCGGAGTAGCGTACCTTATCACACAATGCTATGTCTGTCCCATAGCTGCTTCATCTTCCATCCATTCCTGGAGCACTCCTCTTCATTGATGGGCAGTGCTTTTCCTCTATTGATTCACATGTGATAAGTTTCTCCTCCTGCAGTTTTGATACGTGGACAGTCCAGTCACGAGGAACAGAGGTGTGTGGTTCTGCTCCTCTCCCCCCTCGCTATTCCCTAGCAAGCTGTTTTCTTTCTTTTCCCATTTCTTTTCTTTTTTGTTACTTAATCAATTGCTGTGACTGCTCATTGAAAATAAAAAATAAATGAAAATATAGACCAAAAGGCATGCTGGGAAGTGCATAGGGCAGGAAAACAGGGTTCTAAAGGCCAGCATGCAGAAGACAGAGCCCAGGACTATAGCAGGACCATGGCACTTTGTAGAGCTGTGTCCCAAACCACAGATTCCTTATCCATGGATTCAAACATCCATAGCTTGATAATATTCAAATTTATTTATATATATTTTTAAAAATATATCTATATATATATATATATATATATATATTCTTAAAAATAAACATTAATTTTTTTTCACCCAAATATATTTCTCCATGTCCCGGTCAGAAGCGACAATGACAGATGGCATCTCTCCCCTCAGCCAGTGTCTTCAGACAGTAATGGATTGGATGAGGGAAAATAAGCTCAAGCTGAATCCAGACGAGATCGCGGCACATCGGGTAGGGCGCTGCAACCTCCAGTCCTAGAGGGTCTCACGCTCACCTCGAAGGACTGTGTTCGCAGTCTGGGGGTGCTTCTTGACCCGTCGCTTCAGATGAGGAATCAGGTGAATGCGACATCAAGAGCGCTTGTTATCAGCTTCGGCTGATACGCCAGCTGTGCCCTTTCCTGGAATGGGGTGCCCTCGAAACCGTAGTACAAGACTTGATTTTTGCAATGCGCTCTACATGGGGCTACCCTTGTGCCTAGTCCAGAAACTCCAGTTGGTACAGAATATGGCAGCCAGGTTGGTCACAGGAACAGCAAGGAGTGACCATATAATACCAATACTGAAGTCACTCCACTGGCTGCCTATCAGTTTCCGGGCATAGTACAAGGTGTTGGTTATCACCCTTAAAGCCCTACATGGCTTGGGCCCAACCTATCTAAGGGATCGCCTCCTTCCATACAATCCGCCCCATACCCTCAGGTCCTCTGGGAGGAATTTACTATAGCCCTTAAAGATCAGATTGATGGCGACCACCCAGAGGACATTTTCTGCAGCCGCTCCCAATTTATGGAATGGCCTGCCGGATGAGATCTGTCAAATTACCAATCTAGAGAGCTTTAAAAAAGCCATTAAGACGGATCTCTTCCAGCAGGCCTTCCCAGAATAAAATACTCAGCCATGAATAAGCCTCCCATCTATCGAACTCTGTCCATGATGACTACTATTTGGATTATTCAGATTTTAGTATGTAGTTTTTAATCTTATACTGTTTAATCTTGTTTTAAGGGGAGGCACTATGTATATATGGATGTATTTTAACTTGTTGCACGCCACTTTGATTGCCTGGCAAAAAGCAGGATAGAAATAAAAATTTTATTATTTTATTATTATATTTGGTGGGATTTGAGCATCCATGGATTTTGGTATCCATGGCAGGGTCCTGGAACCAAACCTCAGCAGATGCCAAGGACCCACTGTAGACAGATGCTCTCACATACACCCACATCGGGTCTTTAAAAATAAACTGATTGATGTTGTATAAAGGTATCGGTGGTTACATATTACCTTTGGGACGAGAAACAGTATACCGGGGGATGTGGGCAAGAGGCTATGAGAAGTGGATTCCAGTTGGTTTCACACAGAAGCGCTCAGCTGAAGAGGTTAAAGGGGGAGATGCAAAAAGGGGGAGCATAGGTCCAGACCCCTGAAGCATGAAGCATTTATTCAGTGTGTTAATAATGAACATGGGAAGCAACACCTGCCCTCCAGGGAGCTTCCGGAGAAGTGTAGAGCAGCAAAAGGCACTGTCCTCCAAATAGAAATTTTGCAAACACACATAAGAAATCTCCTTTAGCTCCCAAATTTTTGAGTCAAGCATGGTGTACTGTAGTGGGAATCTGGGAGACCAGGATTTGAATCCATGAAACCCACTGGTGACCTTGGGCAAGTCACACTCTCTCAGCCTAAAAGGCAAAGTCAAACCTCTGAAGAAACATGCTAAGAAAACCCTGCAGTAGGTTCACCTTAGGGTCACCACAGAAGGGCCAGCATGGCGTAATGGTATGAGTGTTTGACTCTGGGAGACCAGAGTTCGAATCCCCACTTGGCCATGAAACCCACTGGGTGACCTTGGGCAAGTCACACTCTCTCAGCCTCAGAGGATGGCAATGGCAAACCCCCTCTGAAGAAACATGTCAAGAAAACCCCATCGTAGGTTTACCTTAGGGTCGCCATAAGTCGGAAACGACTTGGGGGCACACAAGAAGGACAACAAAGGGTTGCCATACGTCAGCAGTGACTCAAACGCACAGAACAACAACCACAACCCCAAATTTCTAGCATTCCAGAGAGTGAGGCACTGAAAGTCATTCACAACTGGACTTCTTCTACCCCTTTTCTTAAGGTGCCTAAACTCTATTTCTAAATGTTCAACTGGAGTTTTAAGTTACTGAAATGCTAGAGAACCAGCGTGGTTTAGTGGTTTGAGCATTTGGGCAATTACTCTGGAGGCCAGAGTTCGAATCCCCGCTCGGCCATGGAAACCAACTGGGTGACCTTGGGCAAGTCACACACTCTCAGCCACAGAAAACCCAGCAATATGTTCGCCTTAGGGTCACCATAAGTTGAAAACGACTTCAACAATAACGACAATGCTAGAATCTTGGGAACTAAAGGAATATTTCATGGGAGAGCGAAATTCTTGTGGCTATGCATGGATTTGAACCCTGGTCTCAGCTGCATCTGCACTGCCAAAATAATCCAGGTTGACACCGCTTCAACTGTCGTGGCTCAATGCTGTGGGATTCTGGAATTTATAGTTTGTTGCATCCCAAAGGTAATATGTCTCTGATGGGAGAAGGCTAAATATCTTACAAATCCACAGTTCCCAGAATTACACAGCATGGAGCCATGGCAGTTAAGGTGGCCACAAACTGTATTGTTTCCACATTGCAGATGCAGCCTTTGGAGTCCAATGCTGGCTCACACTCTTATGTTCTAGGAATTTCTTTCTTTTTGAAAGACATGTGAAGAACTGTGTGAGGGCCAGCATGGCGTAGCGATCTGAGCGTTGTAGTATGACTCTGGAGACCAGGGTTCGAATCCTCGCTCAGCCACGAACCACATTGGGTGACCTTGGTCACACTCTCTCAGCCTCAGAGGATGGCAATGGCAAACCCCTTCTGAACAAACCTTGCCAAGAAAACCCTGTGATAGGTTTGCCTGAGGGTCCCCATAAGTCAAAAAAGCCTTGAAGGCACACAACAACAACAACAACAAGCCATTTTTATATTTTACTGTTTCTTTGTATTGATTTGGTTTTATGTGCATTATGTGTATCATGTTATGTTACGCAGTTCATATGTAGTAATAAATGCACGTTAGATATCATGTCGATAGTTTCTAAACGGTATGTGTGTTATTACTATTTGTAATGGGGAAAGTTTTTTTTCTTTAAAAATTAAATAGAAAACAACAACAACAACAACAACAACAACAAAGCACTGTGCTCATCCAAACCCATTTCTGTGCAGACATTAGCCTCCATTCAGCCTTGAAATCTGAGATCAGTGGAAAAGGAACTGCCGCAAGTTGGAAGATGGGGAAGAAGGAGAGATTCTCTGCCCAAAATATCTCCGGAGACTAGGCTGAAAACGTGCTTTGGGAAGTGAACAGCTCCCCACCGACAAGGAATATTAAACCCAAGGGAACTGGGAGATTACAAGTCTTGATTGAAAGCTCCTACCAGAATATGAACAAACCTCTGCATTGCAGAAGAAGAAGAAGAAAGAGAGAGAGAGAGAGAAAATGGCTATTTCAGCCCAGCAGGAAATTAAAGGCATTCCAGTGAAAGGAGAGCTTTGGAAGAAGTAAAAATAGGCTGGCCATTTGTTGTCGTCATGTGCCTTCAAGTCATTTCCAAGTATGGCAACCCTAAGGCGCACCTTTCGTGGGGTTTTCTTGGCAAGGTTTGTTCAGAGGAGCTTTGGCAATGCCATCCTCTGAGGCTGAGAGAGTGTGACTTTCCCAAGGTCTCCCAGTGAGTTTCTATGGCTGAGCTGGGAAGCAAACCCTGATCTCCAGAATCATAGTCCAATGCTCAAACCACTATGGCACACTGGCTCTCCATACCTACCATTTTAAATGGGGCAATATAGACTTTCCTCCCGGATATTTCCAGACTGTTCCTTCATTTTAAGATAAATGTCAACATTGTCCCATTTCCAAGAAAGATGCCCTCTTAGGATGCGGAAAAGGTTCGAAGACCCCCTCTTTGAAATTTCATTGGGCATTAGCAAGAGAGCAAGGGTCGACGTTCCAAACATACATTACTTTCATTGGAAAGGGTAATATTTCAGCTGCCAAAGCAGCTTTAAACATGAAAAGATCTTGTACACAACGCAGAGTCCAGAAAAAGTGAAGGACCTGTTGCTATGAAAACAAAATTGTGTCACTGAGTGGGAGAAGGTTTATGATCATGTGTTGAAAGACTGGTCGGAAAAATATTCGTGGTACGATTGTGGTGAAACACAGCCTTCCTCTACATCTACTGAAATAATAATAATAATAATAATAATAATAATAATAATAATAATAATAATAATA
>NC_056524.1:5550352-5551081 GCF_019175285.1 Sceloporus undulatus
GTGGTAGTAGTAGTAGTAGTTGTTGTTGTTGTTGTTGTTGTTGTTATTTTCATGTAATAACATTTTTGCTATTGTCTTACTTTGTCATGAATGTGGAATATTAGATAACTCTGCCTCAAGGAAACATAGTCAGCCGAAGTGAAAGCCCAGCTGGCCGATTTCCCCATAGGATTGGGGGGTCTGTTATTGCATTATATCCAGTACAATATAATGTAAATACAATATAATATAAAGCAAGCTGACCAATACATGTAATCAAAATATGCAAGAATATAAAACTAATATCAAAGGAAGGCAAAGGCAAGCAAGAATCTTGCAGAGAAAACCCCATGAAGAAAAGAACTTGAAAGCACACAACAATAACTACATAAACCTGGCATCCTCTGAACCGCAGCGGGTGTGTTTGTATTGTGTGCCCTCAAGTCATTTCCAAGTTATGACGACCCTTAAGGGGAACCTATCCTGGGGTTTTCTTGGCAAGGTTTGTTTCAGAGGAGGTTTGCCATTGCCTTCCCCTGAGGCTGAGAGAGTGTGACTTGCTCAAGTTCACAAAGTGGAGTTTCATGATCGAGCGAAGAATCGAACCCTGGTCTTGAGAGTCATAGTCCAAAACTGAAAACAACGTCGCCAGGCTGGCTCCCATCCGAATTACAAAGAAATATTGAAATAGTGTTGCCCATCATCATCATCATCATCATCATCATCATCATCATCATCATCATCATCATC
>NC_056524.1:5551091-5609655 GCF_019175285.1 Sceloporus undulatus
CCATCTTTTCCAACAAACTGCAGTTCAAGGCAGCTTTTAAATTGAAAACTAATACAATATAGTTAAAACATTGAAAATGTCAACATTAAAATGAATTGAATTATCAATAACATTAAAAATCATTTAAAACCATACAGTCACAAATAATAAAAACCAGATTTTGGTTCATTAAATCCTGAGGGGAAGCAGGGATTTCTGAGACTATGAACAGCCTCAAACCATTGCTGTTTCTTTCTCTAAAATCATCTCAATTCAGGGGGAAAAGTCAAGGACACAATTAATTGTTTTGGGCCTAAGGATTAATGTAATTCTTTGGTACTGAATGTATTGATTCCTTGGAAAAACAAAGTGTAAAAAAACATGTTAGGTTAATGGGAATGACACACCTTTTTAAAACTCATCTTGTTTTTAGCTCAAATTTATTTTCACATGTCTGTTCTTCGGAAATGTGTAAGACTAAAGTAATTTCTCTTGTCTTTACACATTCACTTTGCACAGATGGGGGAAATGGCAGAGATACAGGGAAAGAGGTCACAGAGATAGAGGAAAGATGCTAAAGAGATGGGGGAAAGGTAGTAGAAAGATAGGGTAAAGATGGCACTGAGATGGAGGGAAGGTTTGCCTTGAGTCCTATTTTTAGAGAAAAAGGGGGGATATAAATCCCAGAAATAAATAAATAGGCACAGAAATAGAGGAAAGATGGCAAGGAGATAGGGTAGAGATGGCAGAGAGATCGGGGAAAGATGGAAGAGAGATGGGGAAAGATTGGTGCTGAGATAAGGGAAAAGATGGCAGAGACACACATATATATAGCTGCCAGGTACCAGTATGGGATGTGTTACTCTGACTTGCTTTTCTGTAAACCAGGGAGTCACTTTCCCAGAAGCATTTCACGCCAAGGGAGTTCTTAAAATGCCCTGGTAAATTATTTAAGCAACTTTGGCACAAATGCAGGGGAGGAGGAGGAAGAAGAAGAGGCCCAGATGGCACTTTAGCTGGCAATTGTTCTCCTCTTTACTCTTTAAAGGAGCAGCTGCATTTGCTGTGCCAAGGCCTGTGCCACAGACGGAGGGGACCACTTTGCCCCAAGACCAATGTGGGAATCGTAGGAGATCTTCCAGAGAGCGAAAATGCACCTGCAGCTTCCTTCCCTCAAACAGTCCTAGTTTTCCCACTATAAAAAATCACTGATGATGATGGTGATGGTGATGATGATGATGATGATGATGATGATGGTTAAGTAAAACCATCTGGGACAACAAACACATCATTTTTTAATTGAAATTCTGAGATATTTTTATTGAAATTCTGAGACCTGCAACTGCAAATACCTCCACCTCCCTCTCCATTCCATTTGCCCCATCTTGAGAAGCCCATAGGGTCACACACAGTATATATATATATATATATATATATATATATATATATATATGGATATGGATATATATCCCACTCTCTTCCATGCCAGCATTCTCTGAAGATGCCAGCCACAGATGCTGGCAAAATGTCAGGAATAATCTCTTCTAGAACATGGTTACATAGCCCAAAAATCCCACCAAAAACTATGGATGCCAGCCATGAAAGCCTTGGGCTCCACTTCTGGAGTTTGCATCAGCAAGCAACAAACTTTTCCAGTGAACCTGGCCTCTGAGGCAGAAAGTGTAGAGGGAGGACTGTGTCTCTCTTGCAACAGGAAGAATTATGACCCATCCGTGGCTCCAAAGGAAAAGACCTTTGCTACTCCAGATGGTTGGGCCTGATAGGCTTTGCTGGCCTTTGAGCTGACGGTGACCTTTCCTGGAAATAGCCCAGCAAGGCTGTTCCCAGGATGGGAGCGGAGGGAAGGGCTGGCATGGATTTTCCTGTGTTTCAGCATCAGCTGAGAAACTGCCGCATGAGCAAAGGAATTGCCCAGAGGTGACTCAGGCCCCATTCATACTGGGGTAAAAGACATGGAGGGAACTGGGATGATCCGGATGCCCCTCCCCTGAATCGCTCCGTTAGCAAGTGCCCACTACAAATTGAAATCGAATGCATTTTGACAGAAATCGAATGCATTCTGTAGATTGGCCGCTGCCAATCAAGCTATCGTCATGGTGACGTTTGCAGGGCATCGGGGGAAGTGTCCTCCCTTTTTAAAGAGCCAGGCACAGGGGTTTCAGCGGCTGAAGCAGGGAGAGAGATGCCTCTCTCTCTCTCTCTCTCTCTTTTAATAAACCTGTGGGCTTTTGGGTCAGATCTGCCCCTGTCCCAGGCAGAGGATGGGATTGCCATGTTGTTGGGGTTTTTTTGCTTTTAAAAGCAACATGAGCTTTCCCTTTGCTTCCCTTGCTGTATCTGCTCAAGAAGACAAATCATTCGCATATTTGCTCAAAAAAAATTGGTAAAAATGTAACATTGATTGTTTGCAACATTTGTAGCTTCTCCCTCTGCAAGTGCAAGCCTGGCTCCATCTGCCTCTGGAATATAAACCATGCGCATGTGCGCTAAAAAAATGGTTAAAAATTAAACATACATTCTGGAATAGAAATTGTTTGCATTTGAAAAGGGGGGGGTTTGCCTGACATGAGCTCCGTTCATCCTCCTGCAAGGGAAGGAATGCCTAGCGACAGAGGGCTTTGGGCAGGGGATGCAGGGAAAAGAGGCTCCGAAAGAATGCCTTCCCTTGCTCCCTTCTGCCCAGGGCTCTTTCCTCCTCCCCCTCCCCTCCGATGAGGGGAGGAAATGCCTTGACCTTTGCCCACCCTCTGACCTAAATCCCTCCCTCAATTTGCCTCGATCGTGATCGAGGCCAAAGTTCTCATTCCCAGGACCCGGGGTTTTTAAAAAGAAACGGTATTTGTGCCGATTTCAAAAGACCCGCGCTAGGGGCCATTTACCACGGAACGGGTGTGCAAGCCCCGGATTCGCTTGTGTGAGATTCGGGGTGAGTAGGAACTTCACGTGATTGAATCGGTTTCAAAACCGATTTTTTTTGTAATGTGAATGAGCCCATAGTTACAAAGCAGGATGCATTCTTGATAGAACCGTGGGCTGGAACCCATCCCAAAATGGACATCACTGGACTGTATCTACACGACTGTAAATCCATCTCACGTGTCAAAGGCAGGTTTTGGGGCCAAAATTATTGATTTTGATATGATCCGTGGATAATAAGGGCCCTCATATAAGGGAGAACCTTAAAGTTAAGGGACCATTGGCAATCCTATTTGAGCATCATTATCTGCATCTTGAATTCAGAGCTGAAGCAAACTGACAACCGATGTGTGAGCAGGAGAACCTAAGAGGCTGTCTCCCATGCTGCAGTCCCATCAAAATTGTTCCCAATCCCCATGCTAAGCTACTATTTCTCCACGGGGAGAATCAGTCATTTGTGAAGTCGAAGGCTTTCGTGGCCGGCATCCATAGATTTTTGTGGGTTTTTTGGCCATGTTCTAGAAGAGTTTCTTCCTGACATTTTGCCAGTATCTGTGGCTGGCATCTTCAGAGATGCCATTTGCTCCATTGCAAATGGTTTCTAGAAAGCAGTGTTCTCCTCCAGCCACCAGCTAGAAGCCTAAGACCAGCATCCCTGTCTTTTGCACCTGGTCACTCCTGCCATGTTTCTGGATGTGTTCAAACTATTAAAATCCCATCTATTACAGCTTGGTCCTCATCAAAGAGCAACTTTCACACTTTAACATATTGGCAAACAAAGACGAGTTTGTCATGGCAAAAGCATTTCCCCCCCTTCATGTTGGCAGTGGGGAAAACCAAGGCAGCACTGGATGAATATTCATGCATCAAGATTGGTGTGAAGGGAGACTGTTCATTATTGGCCTGCAGTTGGTTGGGGACACAGATCTGCATTTATCTGGCCGTTGCAAGTCGTCTGCTTGACCTGTACATCTGATTTGGCTCCAACAAATGATGGTCAATGCACCCCAAAATCTGAATTGTTAAATGGGATTGAAACCCTGCACCGTGCAGACATTACAGGTAACTGTCTGAGCAGTGGGGATTTGGGGCATCGGTGTTGACAGGGAAGTGAATCTGCTCCAGATTCTAGTCTGAATTGAAAAGTTGCAGAATTCTACTCCTGAAAATAGGTTCCGCACCTTGGATAGCTCTGTTAACGTTTGGAATAAAGCCCAGAATAAAGTCACTGCTCCATGACACAAAAGCTGCCAGATGTCACCACTGAATTTCAGCTCACAGAGGACATTAGCATGGTCAGGCTTCACATGGACAGGGGTAGGCAACCTTTTTGAGCCGGGGGCCGGGTTGCTGTCCCTCAGACAACTGGGGGGCCGAAGCCAAAAAATAAATAATTAAAGAATTTTTTTTAAAAAAATTAAATAAATAAATAAACCAGGACAAATGTAGGACCTTTTCAAATGGAGGACACTTTTAAAAAAGTGGAGGACATGCAAAAAAAATGCTGATTTTTTAAAAAAATGTTAATATAAATGCATGTTTCTGAGGCTTCTATAGACAATTGCCCCTGCGCGCGAGAGGCCAAAGGCCCCGGTGGCAATCGGCGGCAGGACCGGGCTGGGGCCGGTCCCAAGGCCTCGCCGGGCCGCATTCGGCCCACGGGCCGCAGGTTGCCTACCCCTGGATTAAGACCTTGTCCGCACATATGTAAAAGAGATCTAGGAATCATAGTGGACCAAGTACTTAATACTTGTACCTAATACTTAAACAGGGGCTATCATATCACCTCTTAACCTTCTCTTCTCCAGGCTAAATTTACCCAGCTCCCTAAGTTTCTCCTCATAAGGCATGGTTTCTAGGCCCTTCATCATTTTGGTGGCTCTCCTCTGGACAAGCTCCAGCTTCTCAATATCCTTTTTGAATTGTGGTGCCCAGAACTGGACACAGTATTATTCCAGGTGAGGCATGATCAAAGCAGAATAGAGCGGCACTATTACCTCTGTTGATGCAGCCTAGAATCACATTGGGTTTCTTAGCTGACGCATGACACTGCTGACTCATGTTCAACCTGCAGTCTGGATATCAATTCAGGACCATCCCTGGCTGCTAGTCGGGATGACTACGTATCACCTCCAGAATCGGAGGCCTCTGCATGCCATTTGGTGAGGAACGTGAGGTGTCTTTCTGGGGAGCTTCCCATGGGCCACTGATGGGCAAAAGTGGCAACTGAATGATGGACTTTGGTTCCAAGATAGCTACAATGTTATGGAGATGTTTTTGCAGTCTCCATAACAACATTAAATAGTCTTCTCTCTAACAATATTTAAAATGGCTTCCTTTTCCTTTTCCTTTTCTTTTAAGTGAGTCTCTTTCTTCTAGCCAGACTCTCAAATTTAAACTTTCTATTTCTTTTGTTTTACATGGAGGAGTATTCAGTCGTGGGAGCCGGAGCCTGGGCTGCTAAAGTCCAGAAAAGTTCAGTTTTGAATGTCTGAGAAGAGAACCTGAAGGGCATCGTGGTTTGACTACGACTACGGAGACCAGGGTTTGAATGATGTCTCGGCCATGGAAACCCACAGCGTGATCTTGGCCAAGTCACACTTTCTCAGCCTCAGAGGATGGCAATGGGAAACCCTCTTTGAAGAAACCTTGCCAAGAAAAACCCATGATAGGTTCACCTTAAGGTTGCCGTGAGTCAGAATCGACTTGAAGACACACAGCAACAAATGCATGAAAGGCTCTCTTCCCATCTAAAAATGGCTGGTGGCATTGCATCAGTCAAGGTGATTTTAATTTACTTTAATTCAAGAGCCTCTCTAAGGAACCTCAGGACACCCCAGGATAGTTGTTCCTAAAGCCTCTAGCAGACAGAAGAAAGCATCTCAGTCTGTAAGGAGCATTTGCCCTCATGCGGCCACTTCTGGAAATTGACATGTGAAAAAAGACAGACGTTTTCTTATATTGTGTGGGTTGTGTGCCTTCAAGTCAATTCCAATTTATGGAAACCCTAAGGCAAACTTATCCTGGGGGTTTCTTAGAAAGGATTGTTCAAAGGAGGTTTGCCATTGCTTCCCCAGAGGCTGAGAGAGTGTGATTTCTTGCCCAAGGCTTCTCTAGTTGGGTTTCCATGGCCAAGCTGGGAATCAAACCCTTTCTTATACAGTATTATCCTTTTTCTACAGCTTAACCCTCAGATGTACAGGTGCAGAGCACTGACGGGAATGTTAAAAATGAAGGCTGAGAACCTTTAAAAAAAGTGCAGCCACAATGTCATATTAGTTATGTTTTGGAAGCTTTGGGGCTGGTTGGATTTAAAGGTTGGATTCAGGGTCATTTGTGGCCACAGCAACAGTATCACAATGGCAAACAAGGCTGCTGCTGCAATGCAGAGTTAATACAGTCTGACCCTGCTTTAATTGTCATGGCTCCACTCTAGGGAATCCTGGGATTTCTAGTTTGTTGTGGCACCAGAGGTCTCTGACACTGGAGAAGGCTAAATTGCTCACAAAACTACACATCCTAGAATGCCATAGGATGGAACCATGGCAGTCAGAGCTAGCAATGTCAAACTACATTAATTCTGCAGTGTGGCATAGTGGTCTGAGCATTGGGCTACGACTTTGGAAACCAGGGTTCGATCCCCACTCGGCCATGAAACCCACTGGGTGAACATGAGCAAATCCACACTCTCTCAGCTTCAAGGGAAGTCAATGGCAAACCTCTTCTCAATAAATCTTGCCAAGAAAACCCCATGATAGGACCACCTTAGGGTCAGCATAAGTCAGAAACGACTTGAAGGCACACCGCCACCACAAGATGCAACCTTAGGGTACGAAGCAGCTACAACATGCTAAGTCTAACTTCAGACATCAATAATGAATAATGAGAGGCCAGTCAACATTGTGAACTATAACAACTTATCTTTGGGGGCTAATGTGGGTATTACGTTGCCCAAGATCTTACATCATGCTTGCATAGTGTAAATCTACAGTCACATAGTTACACATTGATTGGGAGCTACACTGCCTTTCTGATGGATACACACATTTTACAACCACTGGGGCATCTGCCCATGCGCTTACTTCTTTTCCCCTTATGCAGTAGGAAAGCACAGGAGCTGCTTCTGCACATCCAGATCAATAGTTCGCTAATGGCACTAACAAAGAGGTAATCATTGTGCAGGAATTTCCAACTGCATGGCTGGAACCCTCTTGGAAACCCTCCAACTCCCCCAATTTGACAAGGACAGTCCCCGTTATTCCTCTGCCATCCCACTTGTTCGGG
This sequence comes from Sceloporus undulatus, assembly GCF_019175285.1. NCBI lineage: Eukaryota > Metazoa > Chordata > Lepidosauria > Squamata > Phrynosomatidae > Sceloporus > Sceloporus undulatus. The sequence continues at coordinate 5,558,292 of NC_056524.1, forward strand.
TGCCATTAAAGTGTCCCAGTTTTCCCTTTTTCCTCAGCTTACTTCAGTTGCTGCAAAGTGAACTCAAAGTACCAAAGTAGAATCATAGAGTTGGAAGAGACCACAGGCGCCATGCAGGAACTCTTAATCAAAGCACTCTGAACAGATGGCCATCCAGTCTCTTTTTAAAGACCTCCAAAGGAGGAGACTCCACCATTTTCCAAAGGAGTGTGTTCAACTGTCAAAGAGCCCTTACTGTCAGGAAGTTCCTCCTGATGTTGAGGTGGAATCTCTTTTCCTGTAGCTTGCATCCGTTGCTCCATGTCCTATTCTCTAGAGCAGCAGAAAACAAGCTTGCTCCCTCCTCAATATGACATCCCTTCATAGAATCATAGAATCGTACAGTTGGAAAAGGCCCCAAGGGCCCTGATCCAGTCCAACCCCATTCTGCCATGCAGGAAATCTACATCAAAGCATCCCCTACAGATGGCCATCCAGCCTCTGCTTAAAGCCCTCCAAGGAGGGAGACTCCGCCATCCTCCATTGAGGGAGTGTGTTCCACTGTTAAACAGCCCTTACTGTCAGGAAGTTCCTCCTAATGTTGAGCTGGAATCTCGTTTCCTGGAGCTTCCATCCATTGCTCCATTGGGTCCTGTTCTCAAGCTTGCTCTCTCCTCAATATGACATCCTTTCAAATATTTAAACAGGGCTATCATATAATAATAATAATAATAATAATAATAATAATAATAATAATAATAGGATTTATTTATATGCCGCCCAATCACTGGGAATCTGGGCCACTTACAACAGAGGGGATAATAGATGGTTCCCTGCCCTTAACCTTCTTTTCTCCAGGCTAAACATACTCAGCTCCCTAAGTCTCTCCTCATAGGGCTTCATGGTTTTCAGACCCTTCACCATTTTAGTTGCCCTCCTTTGGACATGCTCCAGTTTCTCAACATCCTTTTTAAATTGTGGTGCCCAGAACAGGACACAGGATTATTCCAGGTGAGGCCTGGCCAAAGAAGAATAGAGTGGCACTGTAACTTAGAGACTATACTTCTATTGATGAAGCTGAGAATTGCATTGGCCTTTTTAGCTGCCGCATCACGCTGTTGACTCATGTTCAACTTGTGGTCTGCTAGAACTCCTAGACCTCTTTCACATGGAGTCTTGTTAAAAGCCAGGTGTGTACCTCATCCGACCTATATCGATGCATTTCATTTTTTCTGCCTATGTGCAGTCCAGTCACCCCTCCATTGTCGCAGACTTCAAGTCCGCAAGTGGGGAGGGCTAAAATGGCGTGTGCGCAGGCAGTGGCGTCCTTAGGATTGGTGTCATCCAGTGCAGTAACTCATGGTGTGTCACCCCTGCCGCCCCATTGAGCTCCTCCCGTTACAGAATCCTTAGGAATGCTTTTTGGCACGAATATTACTGGTAAATCGTATGTTTCATATACCACGGAATGCAACGCAAATAGCTGTGGCATATACATAGAAAAACAGGGTCAACCTTGGTTAGTACTTGGATGGGAGACCGCCAACAAATGCAAGGTGCTGTGGGCTATATTTCGGAGGACAGAACTAGCAAAACCACCCGTGACATTCCCTGCTTAAGAAAACCCTGTGAAATCCATAGGGTTCCCATAAGGCTTTGAAGCCTAATCACATGGGTAGAAGAAGGGCTGAGGCCACACTGCAAAATCAATGAAGTCTGGCACTGCTTTAAAGTGCCATGGCTCAATCCTATGGAATCCTGGGATTTGTAGTTTGCAGTGGGGCACCAAAGCTCTCTGACAGAGAAGGCCAAAATATCTCACAAAACTGATTATGTGGGTTGTTTTAAGGAAGGAGGGAATAGCGGGATTTATTTTATTGTGTTATATGGTTTTATACTGATGTAGAAATAAATTATTATTATTATTAATGGCAGTTAAAACAGTGTCAAAACTGTTGTGTTGTGTACTGTGTAGATGCATCCAAGGAGGCAAAGAATGCTTAAGACCGAAATTATTTGTGTTAAATATGTCTTTATTTTATATTTCAGCATTCAGTTTTGCATTTCTTTCGAGTTTTCCCTCAAGGAGGCCTAACAACTCCAACCAAACCAAACTTTATTAGGCCCGACGAGACTACATTTCCCAGGATACACTTCTTCCTTAGCGTAGATATAGCGCGCGACAACTTCCGGCGGAGGCGACAAAGAACGAAGCTTGAAAGACGCGTCAACTACATTTCCCGGCATGCATGGCTACGTCCGCACTCCCTTTCTGTCCCACGTGACACCTGAGGGCCAATAGGAAGCGGCAGAACGGCCCTATACTCCTGTGCGGTAGCGGAAGCGGCCTCTTTTTCGCCCGAGCGGCGCGGCTCAAAATGGCGGTCCAGATCTCCAAGAAGCGAAAGGTGAGGGCTTTGTGTTGTAAACGAAGCCTGGAGGGCGGCAAGGAAGGGAGAAGGGGCGGCAATGTCGCCGGGATCTGGAGCCGGGAGCCGAGGTGCGTTGGCTGGGGCGGCTGTGTGGCTCTCCGGGGCGACGAGGGCGGAGGATGGACGCGGATTGAGGCCGACCCCATCCTCCAGGCCTAGGATGGCTGTGCTTTCATGGAACAACATGGCGGACTGGCATTGATAGAGAAGGATAAGGGTTGGCTGCGGCCTTTGGAGGATCATAGAGCTATACTCAGAACAAGAGGCCACTGTCAGAGCAGAGTATGGAGAAACAAGGGTTCCCAATTGTAAAGGCGCCAGGCAAGGCTGCGTCTTATCTCCCTGTTCGTTTAATCCATATTAAACATATAGAACGTAGATATAGGACATAGACATAGATACATTGAACATATTGCTTAACATAGAACCTGCTTTAAGAAAAGGACGTAGATATAGAGCCTATTGTAAGAAAAGAACATAGGTATAGAACCTATTGTAAGGTAGTGAAAATAGTACTGTATAGAACATATTGTAAGAAAAGGACATAGATATAGATCATATTGTAAGATGCAGAACATAATATAGAACCTATTTTAAGAAAAAGATATAGATATAGAACCTATTGTAAGGGACAGAAGACTGCATTCCTGTTTGTCCAAATGAGTAGTAGCTGTTTTCAAGACCGGCTTTTGTGTAAGATGGAGGTAGTCCCATGGGATAGACTGTAGTTGCCATTCTGTTATGAAGGAACTGGGGCCTTGACGGAATCAAACCTGAAACGGATCAAGTACTAGTTAACTTGCCTGTTCCTGCGTCCGGAGGGAGAAGCCCAGTCTGTGCCCCAGGTACGTTCTTCTTGGCCTGCGACCTTGTAACAGGCTGGAGATAGGGTTTTGTAGAGGTAGCTTGCCAGTAGCTCACTCATGGTGTAAAAATTGGGGTGACAAAAGATTTCAGTAACTATCTTAGTGCCATTATAATCCAATCCTATATGTTAAGTCCCAGTGGGGAGGCTTTTAGCTTGCATAAGTGAATTGGCAAAAGAATCTCAGTGCTGTAATTCATTATGCTGCTGTATAGTAGGCCTGTGGGCTGGTTTGCATAATGCTTTGGGACTTTAGGTATCAAGACCTAATTGATGGAGCTGTGAGAGCTCTGAAGGGCCTCCCCAGCCTCTCATGCAGCATAGTTGCACATTGGCCTGAGCAGGTATGTACTAACAAACAGACATGACAATGAAGGCGCCTTCTAGTTTCTGGTCTCTAATCCTGTGGTTTGGTCTTTTTCAGTTTGTGGCCGATGGTATCTTCAAAGCTGAGCTGAATGAATTCCTCACCCGTGAACTGGCTGAGGATGGCTACTCTGGGGTGGAGGTTCGAGTTACCCCAACCAGGACAGAAATCATCATCCTTGCTACCAGGTGATTTCTCTCATAGAGGTTTCTGGGTCCACTTGCTAACCTTGTATGTTGAGTGAGAAAGCACTGAGGGTGAATCGTCACACATGAGATTTCTGTTTGAGACCTATCTGCTTAGTACGATTTAGAAGAATTTGGTTGAAAAATAAGGACATTACTACAGATATGGAAACTGTGTCATGTATGTGGAGCTGACACTTTTAAAAGCACTCCTGTGCTCAAATATTCTGTGCCTGTCAAGTCAGGGATTGGTTTATGTTATACTACTCTCTAGACCCTTGTTGCATTGGTCTGGCCTCTTCCTGAATATCTGAATTGAATCTCAAAGGCTGTTGTTTTCTCTATTATGGAAAATATCACTGCTTTCTAAAACTATTCCCCCACCCCAGTATTTTCAGTGATATCAAAATGAAGACTGTATTGTTTCTGTTGGGCAAAGAAATGTATCAGTATCCAAGTATAATTGTTTTGCTCTTGACTTCAGAACTCAGAATGTTCTAGGTGAGAAAGGGCGCCGCATCCGTGAGCTGACAGCCGTTGTGCAGAAGCGGTTTGGCTTTCCCGAAGGAAGCGTTGAGGTAAGGGGTTTCCTCAGTTTCTGCTCTCTGTGGATTTGGATATCATGTTTATGTCCCCTTCAGTGATGATCTGATGACGAGTCAGAAAAGGGCACCCTCTTGCCAGAGCAAACAGCTCTATGCCACGTTCTGTGGCGCTGTGTCTGGCTGCTCTGGCAAAGGTGTCCTGTTCATTGGATGATCCTGAGGCATTTGTCTGAGAAGGGTGACTCTTGAGTTTGTACCCTAAAATAAGTTTAGCAATCATGGGCCAGTTTTAGGCCTGGGTCTGATTTTAAACTTGTAGTCTTTTAGTTTGCTTGTATACTTTAGCTGGATGGAGGTTGGTTTTGTTCACAGACTGACATGTTCGACTCAGTGTTAATTGCTGTTTGGTTGCTTTGGACAGCAATTCACTGTGGTTAACCATAGCTGTCCAGTTGTCTGGGTCTGATTTTGCTGCTGCCAGTTGTTTCAGAGGATGTTGAAATCCCAGATGTAGACTAATAGTGAGGTGATATTCCTCTTGGATAGAAATAGCTGAGAATGTTAAATGCCCAGTTGTAGCTAGCAGGGCTCTGTCGTCAGTATGCCAGACCTTTGATTTATTGCCTGAATCCTTCACAATTGACAAATGTATGGTAATTAGCAGTAACAAAATTATCATCATAAAATGGTTGCATGAGGCATTATCACTCATTTTGAAGTTGGAGTCGGTATATTTCTACTGACTCCACTCAAAATTGCACCCAGCTCTACTGCCTAAGTAGCTAGTGCTTTCTTGTCACCTGTTGTATAGATGTTTTCCTCTGGTGTCCCGATTTTGACTGTAGCCTCTCCTCTTCCATTAAAGTGTCCAGTCTTTGCCCCCTTGTGCTAGGCATGTCCAGAAGGATGCTTTTCCCCAGTATAGGCCAAACAGATCAGGTCACCTGGTTGGGCTTCCCACCAACACTGACTGTGTCTCCCAGGAAGTGTTTGGATGGCTGCAGCTCCAGGTTGAGCTGTTGTTTTGGAACCTCTGGCTGAGAAAGCACCTTCCTGTGACACTGCACAAGGCACAACCCCAGGGGGTCCTTGGTTGCCAAATGGTGTGTTTGTGCCTTTATGGAATGCCCTGATTTAGCCTCTGGAGTAGAGGTCAGCCCTTCAAACCTTGGAAAGGCTCTGGATCCCTGTGGCAAAGCCTCTCTGGGCATGTAAGTATTTTTATGGGTTTGTGGTCCGAACCTCAAGAGGCACATGTGTACCAGAGATAGAGTTGGCTATTCTTGTGTATGGTATTGATAAAAAGTTATATGCAGGCGTACTTCAGTATACTTGAGAGAGAGCCAGTATGATTTGGTGGTTTGAACATTGTACTACGACTTTGTAGGTCAGGGTTGGATTCCCCACTCGGCCATGGAAATCCACTGGGTGACTTGGGAGGAATCACACCAAGGGGATAGGGTCGCCTTAGAGTTGCCATAAGTCACAAATGAATGAAAGGCCCACATAAGTGGCTTTACTTTAATAGAAATTTTGGGACCAGAGGTAGAAATAACATGGAAAAAATGGGGATAGGTTTCTGCATCACAAAAAAGAAAAACAATTTAATTATGTTTTAGCCAAATTTTTATCCAGAACTAACCATGTGAACACATGAACTGAAACAACCAGGTCAGGTAAGCCTTGAATAAGGAAACAAAAACATTTTGAATATTCTTAAAGACCACGGTTCTTTCAGTAGCCTCAATTTTTGTTACAATTTCCATTGTGGTTGTGAAACTTTTAGATCTATGATTTTTCAGCATGCCAAGGTGGCTGGTGAGGCAGAGTAATCTACTCCCCCCTTCTGCTGTTCATACATGTTTAGTAAGTGATTCTGAGGCAGCTGTTTACCTTGCCTTTTTTAGGTGAGCGGCCACAACTACAATAGGATCACCTAGAGTAGAATCCCATTCTTCTTTAGGTCATGTTTTATTGCATTGATTACTGCAGACACACTGCTGCAATCTGACTGTAAAAAAGGGAGCTTCATTGTCAGAGGCTTGGTTAAGTGAGTTATTCCTGCATTCTGTTTTCTAGCTCTATGCCGAAAAGGTGGCCACGCGGGGGCTGTGTGCGATTGCCCAAGCTGAGTCCTTGCGTTACAAGCTTTTGGGAGGGCTCGCAGTGCGTAGGTAAGTGCCGGAGCTTCTGGTTGAGTGTACACCAGGTGGTAAACTGAGTGTTTGGCATGAAGAAAATGCAGGATGTGGAGAGTACTTTCTCTTACCATTTTAAACAGTTAACCATTTCATATCTATTAAATATAAATAGCAGTGATGGGTTCCTCAGGCTACAAGCCTGTAGCCTCTTACCTGGGAGTAAGTCTCTCACTGAAATCAGTTGGTCTTAGGTGTGAGGACTTTTGTGTAAAACTGAGCTGTTAAGAGAATTAAGTATTTACAAGAGATACTGGGAACACAAAGCAACACTCCATATAATCACTTTATGGTTGTGTGTAGAAAATAGGTGTTTTGTTTGATTTATAGTTCTGACAGAGGTTATAATCAGTGCCTTTTGAAGACAAAAGGACAGATAGAGACATGCTGTTTTGTTTTCAAAAGTCATGATTATAATCTCTATTCCCCAGTCTCAAGATGACAATCTGGGGTTTGACATAGACAAGGGGGAGGCAGAATAATGTAATATTTTATGTGAGTCTGGTGCAGGAATGTTTATGCACACATGTTTATGCACACAGATGAGCTAGTTTTGAAAATACCAATTTGGTTTCTTTTGTAGTCAACCAATATAGGAATCCCTCAATGGGCTTGAAAATCTGTTTTGTGCTCATGGTGTTTTTGGATCTTGCCACACTTGTTCCCTTCAGTGATGATGCGATGACGAGTCAGAAATGGCCACCCTCCTGCCCAGGGTAAACAACATGGAGCCATGTTCTGTGGTTCTGTTTGGCTGCTCTGGCCAGTGGTGTCCTGTTCCTTGGATGATCCTGAGGCATTTGTCTGAGAAGGGATGTAGTTTAAAAATGGCTAATAGTCCAGCATTTAGTTTGTCTTCCTATTTCACTTGTAATTAAGTGATTACATGGCTCACTTGTTTCTCCTTTTCTAGGGCATGTTATGGCGTCCTTCGCTTCATTATGGAGAGTGGAGCCAAGGGCTGTGAAGTGGTGGTTTCTGGGAAGCTCCGAGGCCAGCGAGCCAAGTCCATGAAGTTTGTGGACGGCCTGATGATCCACAGTGGAGATCCTGTCAACTACTATGTCGATACTGCTGTGCGCCACGTCCTCCTCCGGCAGGGTGAGTGCTGCTGTAGCTTCACGCCACTGACTGGATCACACAACTTCACTCACTGACTGGAAAAATTGCTCCCCTTTTTGCATTCCTGATCCTCATCCAACAGTTAGGTCAAGATGCTGCAACAGAGACATAGCTTTGATATGGTGGCTATGCTCGATCTCCTGATCCAAAGCCTGACACCAACCTTAAAAGCCAGTCAGTGGTTCAGAACAACAGAGGTCTGTGGCAGTGGTGAGTAAGGTGCTGCAAGATGTAGACTCATAGAGCTGGAAGAGATCTCAAGGGCCATCCAGTCCAATGCTCTGCCATGCAGGAACTCAGTCAAAGCATCCCTGACAGATGGCCATCCAGTCTCTGTTTAAAAACCTCCAAAAAAGGAGACTCTACCACACTCCTAGGAATTGTCACTGTCATGACCCGCCCCCTCTCACCAGCGAGTGGTGGTATAAAAAAGAGTTGTGAAAAGACCCTGTGGACATCCTGTTCCTGCTTTTCACACCATCACTTGCTGATAGGAGGGGCTGGTGTGCAAGTACCATAGTGCTCTGTAACTCAGGGTGGCTAGCTGGCTGGCTTGTAAGGTGGAATTCAGGGGCATTGACAATTGTGGCAGTGGTACCACAGTCACAACTAAGAGTATGGAATAGTTACATGGTCATAAATGACTAACAATGTAACTCGCTAACAGGATGCCAGCCTTAGATTCTTTCCTTGTGCTGCAGTTTTAAGTGCAAGCTATAATTGCTAACTTGGAAGAAACAGGAAAGTGTGGCTTGCCTCAGTCTAGGGGAGGAAGTCAACAAGTGTGAGGAGAAGAATGAGCCAGCTCATGCTTGTAAATGATTTGCCATTTTAGCTTAATTAGGCGATTGTTGGCTGAGGAGGATGGGAAGTGTATTTGGACGCATATGGAGTGCACTGTGTCAGGAAAGGCATTTTAAAAAGATGTTTTAGAAGCTCTTTGTCTTGGAAATAGTAATTGCAAGCATTCATGAATTCAACACATGTCTAAGGAGCACTATTGAAATAACATCAGCTGAGAGAGAATGAAGCACAGAACTAACAGAGGAGCTCCGGTCAGTCAGCTTTCATAGGCCCCCTCATCTCTTGACCATGTGTTTTCCTTTTATAGGTGTGCTGGGGATTAAGGTGAAGATCATGTTGCCCTGGGATCCGAGTGGCAAGATTGGCCCCAAGAAGCCCTTGCCAGACCATGTCAGCATTGTGGAGCCAAAAGAAGAGATCCTGCCCACCACCCCCATCTCAGAACAGAAGGGCACAAAGCCAGAGCAGCCTCCCATGCCACAGCCGGTCCCCACCGCCTAAAGGGTGAGTGGTTTTCTTCTTGTCCCCACAAGACATAGTTGACTGTGTTGGAATTACAAGAATATCTGTTCTGACTGGTTCAACTTTTTGTTTTTAATTGCAGATTTTCCAGTGTCTGGAAGAGAGAGTTTGATGTCTTGTACAAATATCTCTTAATAAAACTAGAAAAGACAACCACTTGGTGAAGGCTGGTTTTGTGGAGGGAGAGGGAGCTTCCTGAAGAGCCGTACTGTCTGGTCCTAACAGAAAGAACGCCCAAGTCTGTAGAAAAGAAGTATTCTCAGAATGTTTCTTGGGTTCAGTTTCCTTACTGCAAAGTTGGTGGTTTCAGGAGATCTCTCTCTCTCTAAAGTCCCCTTTATCCTGTCCTTTTTTTTGGTTGGACACAGCCACTTCCTCTTTCTGCCCCTTTAATAGCTGTATCTTCTTACTCATGCCTCAAATAATCCCAGCAAGTCAGGGATTACATTGGCTGTGCTTCAGCAATATATTGTGGGTCAGATTTAACTACTGGCATCACTTACAGAATCATAGAATCGTAGAGTTGGAAGAGACCACAGGGGCCATCCAGTCCAACCCGCTGCCATGCAAGAAATCACAAAGCATCCCCGATAGATGGCCATCCAGCCTCTGCTTAAAGACCTCCGAGGGACTGTGTTTCACTGTTGCCACTGTCGAACAGCCCTTACTGTCAGGATGTTCCTCCTAATGTTGAGGTGCAATCTCTTTTCCTGTAGCTTGCATCCATTGTTCCGGGTCCTGTTCTCTGGAGCAGCAGAAAACAAGCTTGCTTCTTCCTCAATATGACATCACTTCAAATATTTAAACAGGGCTATCATATCACCTCTTAACCTTCTCTTCTCCAGGCTAAACATCCCCAGCTCCCTAAGTCGTTCCTCATAAGACATGGTTTCCAAATCCTTCACCATTTTAGTTGGACACAGTCCAGTTTCTCCACATCCTTTTTAAATTGTGGTGCCCAGAACTGGACACAGTATTCCAGGTAGGGCCTGACCAGAGCAGAATAGAGTGGCACTATTACTTCCCTTGATCTAGACACCATACTTTTATTAATGCAAGCTAAAATTGCATTGGCCTTTTTAGCTGCTGCATTTCACTGTTGACTCATGTTCAACTTGTGGTCTACTTGGACTCCTAGATCCCTTTCACACGTAAAAATCACTTAATTAAGAGAAAGTTGTTTAGAGTATAATGACAGTCCTAACCTATCAGTCACAGTTTCAAGTTGATCTCTCAACCCTTTCACCATTTTGACTGAGGACTGGTTGTCAGTGGTGGGGCAGGTTGCATGTCTCTCCCCCCACCCCCATTTTGAGAAGTGAGACACAGAATAAACACTGCTTTTCTCTGGCTAGTGAGTAGTTTCAGTCCTCACTAAACTACTTAGGTTCCACCCTTTCATCAAAAGGTACTGGAAGATAATAGCATAGTCTTTACAGGCCATGTATTGGAGTGAAATACAGAGAATTGTAACTTCTTAGCTGTTGAGTCCTAGAAGGTATGATGATCTCTGAACTAGGACTGAAACTAATACATGTTACATACTGACCTGTAGAGTGAACAAAGTACAAAACTTCAGTTTCACATCTTAAAAAATTTCAGTTGTTGGTAACTCATCTTCCCCAGTGAGTGTGCATAAAGCTGATTGACGCAGCATTTGTGCTCAACAGTGCCCAGAATTCTCTTAGGGACATAGGCATACATAAGTGTCCCTTGTTCCTATGGATGCCCTTTCTCCATTTGCAGCACCCTATGTCTTGCCCCAAACTTAGCCCCTGAAACTGCCCTGCATGGCTATTTGATGCTTCATATCAAGCAGACAGGATTGGGGGGGGGACATTTGGCAACATTCCTGTCTGTGTGTACTATCAAGTTGCCTATCAACTTGTGACCCCATGGATTTCACAGGGTTTTCTTAGCCAAGGAATACTCAAGAGAGGTTTTGCTAGTTCCTCTAGAATATAGCATTTAGTTCCTCTAGGATATAGCATTGGGGGGTTTCCTATCCAAGTACTACTCAGGGTTGACTCTGCTTCCAAGATCAGCAGGGATCTTGTGCCTTTAGGGCATTTGGGCCTTGCCTGTGCATTTAACGGTATCCTCATAGCCAGATGCAAATAACTAAAAATGAAACCCACAGAGGTTCTCTGGAGATGTGGTTACCATTGTGTGTCTGTCTATGGTGGTGTAGCTTGTTGTGAAGCATGGATTGGTCATGTAGGCTAGCTTCAGAGACTACTGTATATAGTAAGTCCAGGGGAGATCAGATCATGTTAACCTAGCTACACTATATAGTGAGAGTAGGTTTATATGTTGGTATTTAGGCTGTGCTGAGGGGGTGTTGGATTGAATCAATTAAGTACAGATGACTGTGTGACCTGAACTTGTCCCCAAATACTAAGGGTAGAGTGTGGAGAGAGTCCATAATATTAGGGGTAAAAGTGAGGACCAAGGCTTCCAAAAGATCTTTGACACCAAGGTTGGGAAAATATCTTTGTCAGAAGCCTTAATAGACTTGGAAGCACCAGTGAGAATAAAAATGTCCTGCTAGTTTAGGACCTTCTTGTTGTGTGCCTGAAAGTCATTTCTGGCTTATGGCTATTCTAACGCAGGATTTTCTTGGCAAGATTTGTTCAGAAGGCTTTGCCTTTGCCTGAGTAAGCTTTTTTTTTTAAATGAAAAAAATAAAACCAGGAGTCCCTAACTGCAGAGGTTTGCTGACAACGCTGAGACTTCACTAGACTTAGAGAAAATTAATATTCTAAAAGGTGGAGGTGTGAGCCCCTGTTGACTTACTTGCAGCGCAAAATTTGGTTATGAAGATGCAGAATATTACCAAAGAGGTGCTTAGGTCTGGCTAGTTACAGATGCTGGCGAAACATCAGAAAGAAACTGCTAGAACATGGCCACATAGCCCGAAAAACCCATAAATTAAGTAATCTTAACTGTTTGCTGTGTACCTTCAAGTCAGTTCAATTTACGGCAACCCTTTCATGGGGTTTTCTTGACAACCAGTTTTGCATTTGCCTTCCTCTGAAGCTGTGTGACTTGCCCAGGGTCGGTCAGTTTCCATGGTTGAGCAGGGATTCAAACCCTGGTCTTGAGTTGCAGTCCAGGGCTCAAACCACTACACTATGCTGGTTCTCCATAGTGCATCTTTGCCATAAAGTCATGTTTTCCCTGCCTTGAATGGTCTGTGTATCCCTCATTCTGGTCCTTGGAGCACCCCATCTTGGATTAGGCATGCTTTCAGATGATCACTGCCCTCCTGACCCAATCCTCTAGCTCCAATTTCCTTTGGCGAGGGAATGAGAAGGCACCAGCAAGCCCATGCTTCAGTGCTGTGACAGATTTCTGCCCTGAGGGGGGCTATGATTCTCAACAGAACTATAAATAAGTAGAGTTACAGATGTATATGATAAATTAATTTTAGAAATAAATCTATGCAAGTAGTCAGTGACATATATACATATAATAAATAGATTGTCCATAGTTTTGTTGCACTAAAGGCACAACACTGAGCATGGATCTTACTCACTTCAAAGGTCATCATTGGTGTAAACAAGCAGATAGCAAAAGCCAGAAGTGTTTTAGCAATACTGTCTTCACCAGTATTTGGAGTTCAGTCTTTTTTGTCTTCTAAAACTTTCTACCACTCAAGAGCTGAACACAAGGGTATGGAATTCTTCATGTAGCAAGTGGGACATTAACATAATAGTTCTGGGATAGTAAAAACCAGAAGCATTTGTATTTTTATTATATGAGGAATTCTGAAGGGGGTCAGTTTTGACAGTCATGTTCTGTTTTTCTTCACCACTGAACTGACTTCAGGTCACGCCTCGCTCTGCTTCTGAGTCCAAGGTTGCAGGTGCTTAAATTAAACAAGGCCCAGCTCTGGAAAACATTTTATTGCAAAAATTGTACAAGAAATTTTGAGGGATAGCAGAATACAAGGCATCTGGCATTCGTGTCCAATCCCTCTTGCAAAATTCCTTGCCCTTGTCTCTCCTCCCCCCTTCCCTGTGTAATAGCACCAGCGTAAAGATTGTCTTCAGGGTAGCATTGACACTCTTATTCACTTCACCTCCCAAAGGCAGCAGCAGTCCAGGGGTTTAGTCCTTGCATTCCTAGTTCACATTACAAAGGTTTTCCCCAAGCCCTCCCACTCCCATGCTTTTAACAACCTAGTAAGAGTTGGCATAGCAGGGATGTTAACTTGGGAGGCAGGAAATCTTTGGTACCTAAGTGAAATATTGAGGTTCACTTCACTATGCTGAAATGGAAAGGGTTACCAACGGCAATCCTGCTTGAAACAGAAATAGTGGGATTTGGTAAACCTGCTTGGTTTAAGAGTGCATGTTAGTATCGGTTCCATCTGTGGAGGGCTGCTTTTGCTTGAATCATCTTTAAAAGCAATGCTGCCAGTTGTGCAAGGCACACAAGAAGGTGGCAATTTAAAGCCAAGGCAGACAACTGCAGCCTTCCAGATGTTGTTGGACTACAGTTCCCATTAGCTCTAGGCAGACTAGGCATTAGTGAGGGATCATAGTTCTCATTAATGCTACAGAGCCCAGGGCTGTAAAATGGGTTATCGCCTCTTCCCCACCACCACTGTAGGCCTCTAAAGAGACAATACTACTGGTGACAGCTTCATGCTCAATGGCACAGTCTTTTCAAAAATGGTTGGAGTGTGTAGTTTTTTGGGAGGACTACCATATCCCTCCATTTGTGGGAAGGAGGGAGCTAGCTGTTTGTCCTTCAAGGCTCCCCAGCTGCATATGGGGGCTTATATTAGGGACTGATCTCCTGACTTGGCCCAGAGCATATATCAAGTCCCAACCAGTGTGAGATGGACTAGCCAACTGCCTCTGGTGACCTCCAGAAGGTGGATAGGATAGAGGACAATTTTGGTACCCCAGAACATACACTGACAATGGAGGCTGCCATTTGGGCTGGGGCACTTCTACTGTGCGAGTGTGTCATACCCTCAGTTTACACAGAAGTAAGTCCTATTCCCATGAAAATGTGCAGAAGGATTGCAACCTTAGTGAGAGAATGGCCTGCAAGCACCAGTTCACAGAAGGTACATATCGTTATTTCCCCCTCCCCTCCCAATTTCTACAAACAAACCAACAAATGCACCCAGCCATTTCACACACTACAACTCATCCCGCATTTTGTCTCCTTTGGGCCTGACCAGTCGGCCAATGAAAAGGATTGAATTGGTCTTATTGTCCTTGATGAGGAAAATGAAAGGGTGGTCGGCGTAGAAGAGCTTTGGGCTTTTCATCTCTTCCCGGCCATAGATGTCCCCATCAAAGGGGTTCCCTTCCGTGTCCCATTCCAGAGCCGCAGCGTGGAAGACGTTGGAGAGGTAGAGATCTTTCTTGCCGGAAATCTTGGAAAGGTCGGCTTTGTTTTTGTCAATGGCTTCAGTTAAACCCAGATCAGCCAAGTGTTTCTAGAAGCAAGTGACAGACACATTGCAGAGTCAGAAACCACTAGGAAGTCAAAATATATGTAAAAAAACATTGGCTAAGATCCCAAATCCTCAGATGTAGCCACTATAATGAAGCTCTGTCATAATCGGGGTGACCAGATGTCATAACTGCAAAGGAGGACAAGGCACATGTAGGACATTCAAGAAAAATGTAGGACATTGTCAAATAAAAGCTAAGCACACTCATGTAAATACACATTCATTTTATATGTGAAGTCAAAGGCTTTCACGGCCGGCATTCATAGTTTTTTTGTGGGTTTTTCGGGCTATGAGACTGTCTTCTGGAAGAACTAGGAATAAACTCTTCTAGAACATGGCCTCATAGCCCGAAAAACCCACAAAAACCTTCATTTTATATGGTTTATTTACAGCTGTATTATATATATAGTGCGGTCGTGTCATACGCGGGCGCCCTATACGCAGCTTTAAGCTTACCCTGAAAGCTGTGTGACAAGCAGGAAATGGTGCGTATGCCTGCCATGCATGCATGGATGCTTCTGCACCAGACCCCATTAGTTTCAGTGGGGCTCAAGCATAAATGGAATTTGCCTTACGCAGGGGGCGGGGGTCCGGAACAGATCTCCCTCATAAGACAAGGGCACACTACTGTATTTTATTATGTACTGAACAATATTTTTTCTGATGAACTTATCTTTGTTAAAATGCCTTGTTGGCTTGCAATATATTTACAGAACGCTGATCAGAACAAATGCTAAATGTTGCTTTACTAGCAACAAAAGTTTGACTGAATCTACATTTCCACACCTTCAGGAAAAAACACTTTTTCTCTCTCTTTCTTTTGCCCCTCTGATGCAAGCAACAGTTTTTCTGTAGCGATTAAAGAATACAGTTGCAGGCTAAACATTTTGCTTCTGTTTTTTGCTTGAGAAAAACTAACAAGCCCTTTGAAGCAGCAGGGGGCAGTAATCAATCTTTTTGGCTACCTCTTGCTTGCCAGACAGGTTTTATGGCTCAAAACCAGTTGGTCATTCCTCCCAGACCTCCCTGTCAACAGGTGGTACAAATGTAGGATATGTCCAGGAAAAGGAGACCCTCTGGTCGCCCTAGTTATAATAACTACTATGTCCACAATATGTTCAGCACCATGAATACAGTGGGCCCAAGTATCTGCAGGATCCATATCTGTGGATTCACCCAACCATGGATTGAAAAAAGCAGTGCCGGGTGTCTCATTTCTTCTCCCAGCTTGCATCATCTATGGTGGCCTTCTGAGGGGACTTTGGCCGAAGCTGTTTTGCTGCAAAGGATCCATTGAAATATGGCGGGAGGGAAGGGAGAAGAAAGAGGGCCACTTTGAGCACACCCTCCAAGGACTTACGGTAAGCTTAAGCTAGATGGAGGCTGCAGAGCCACCTTGGAATCATAGAACAAAATCAAAGAGTTTGAAGAGACCTTGAGGGCCATCCAGTCCAACCCTTTGCCATGCAGGGACCCACAATCAAATCCAGCTTCCTCTTAAAAACCTCCAAAGAACGAGACTCTACCTTACTCCAAGGAGGTGTCTTTCACTGTCAAACAGCTCCTACTGTCAGGAAGTTCCTCCTAATGTTTAGGTGGAATCTCTTTTCCTGGAGCTTGCATCCATTGCTCTGGGTCCTATTCTCTGGAGCAGCAGAAAACAAGCTTGCTCCCTCCTCAATATGACATCCCTTCAAATATTTAAACAGGGCTATCACATCTCCTCTTAACCTTCTCTTCTCCAGGCTAAACATACCCAGATCCCTAAGTTGCTCCTCATAGGGCATGGTTTCCAGACCCTTCACCATTTTGGGGTGGAGTCTCTTTCCAAGGCAGCTGACAGCCCCTTTGCCTCTAGTTGTCAGGGTGGAGACTTGAGCATCCATAGATTTTGCTATCCATATTCCCTTGACATGGAAACCACCCAGACACCCCAGGCTCCTTTAAGCTCTTCAGCAGAAGGCCAGCATTGCCCATCCTATAGGAGAAGGAGATCCATCATCCTGAAATTCTTGAGTTCAAAGCTGCTGTAAGGAGGAGCCAGGAATCAACTCACCTGCAGGTCATGGCTGACTTCCAGGCTGACCTTGGGCAAGGAGATGGCCACCGCCCTCTGCTTGAACTTGCCCAGCCAGGTTTTCAGCTGCTCCCGGGTCAGTAGCTTCTCCAACCGCTCCAGTGTCTCCACATGGTTTGGCATGATGAAGATCATGCTGGAGAGTTTGTGGGCCAGTGGCATTTCCACCATCTGCAGCTTCTCTGCCTCATCCTCATAGTAGTTGTACAATCCTTTGGAAACCAAGGAAAACAGATCAGCAGCTGTGCTGATGGGAAAAAGGCTGGTGAGGATGAGGGATTTCCAGTCTACCCCATGTCTGTGGTCCACCAGATGTGCTGGGTTACAACTAGGTTTGGCTGGTTTAACCCAAACAACTAATGAAGGCAAAACACTTCTGGTTTGTATAATTATTATTATTAAGCCACCATGGCACAGTGGTTTGAGTGTTGGACTACGATTCTGGAGACCAAGATTCGATTCCCAACTCAGCCATGAAACCCACTGGGTGACCTTGGGCAAGTTACACTCTCTCAGCCTCAGGGGAATGCAGTGACAAACCTCTGATCAAATTTTGTCTAGAAAACCCTGTTTTCACTTTAAGGTCACCATAAGTTGGAAATTATTTCAAGGCACACAACAAATGTCATCGTCGTCATCATCGTCTGGCTATTATTACTATTTTCCAATCCTCTTACCAGAACAACGATAACTGAATTTAAACATTTAGCTGTTCATTGACAGTTTCTCATTATTAGACCAGTATCCACTTTATTTTTCAGTTAACCTTGTGACATTGTGGGAGGAAAAGAAAAGAACTCTTTCAATCATGTTTCTTACACAGAGTGGACAAATATTAGTGGGAATGCTGAGACCTAAGGCATGTGCTGAACCATGGTAGGTCAAACCATGGAAAAGTTAGCTGGGGGGAAATGAACTCTGAGAGCTGTGGACCAGAAAATAACTTTTCCAAGCTCAATCAAGAGTAGGATTTGCCCCACTTACCTGTGCGATGCATCATAGGAACACCAACTGTGTAGGACCGGGTTACCATAAAGCCACGATTGTCCACCATCTTGTGATGGAATTTTTCATCCCAGTGAGCTACAGAACCAAAGAGAAACAGCAGAAAAGAGTGGAGACTGTCATTATCACAGAGCTCAGCTGAAAGACCCTCTATGAGCTAACTAGACTTGTCACATGTCTATCAACAGTAGGCTGAACAAAAACAATGGGTTCCTGGGACTGGCACACCGAACATACTGTAACACTGGATACTCTTACCCTGTTTAACATATCTCCTTTCTGGTTTCCAGCCTGCACAGACCACATTCCAAACTGGATCTTCCTTCCAGCCTTTGTCCCTCAACAACCATTGTTAAAATTGAACTTGTCACCCACAAGTTTTGCATTTCCATGGCTAATTCTAAAAGTCCTTCCTGGGCACCACTTTACTCCATACATCTCAGGAAGTAGACCAAGTCTTCAAAAGCTTTGGTTCTTCCTGGGCACCACTTCACTCTATGCCTCTGAGGAAGTAGACCAAGTCTATGAAAGCTCACATTACTTCTTTTGCACAGTTAGTCTCAAAGGTGCTCCAAGGTCCCTTTCCATACTCATATTCTAAACACGCATGGCTAAGTCTCTAAATTCTATCTCCAAAGAATGTATTTCCAAGTCAACGATACCCCACCCAATGATACCCATTGACTTCCACTTACGCTTGAAGAACATGGCATTGACAATCAAGGCTCCATCTGTCTTCTCCACATCCTTGGTGACCTCTGGCAGTTTGCCATCGGTGGTCTGAGAAGCCCACTCATTGATGGACTTCAGGGCGCTCCGTTTGTCCCGGAAGTTGATCTTGGAGTGTTCATAGTTGTAATGCTTTTTGCTGTTCTTCACAAAGTCATCGGCAAAGTTGATGGAGCTGGGACCGTAGAGGCGGTTGCCGATCTTCCAGGTGACATTTCGGGCCGTGGAGTTGCTTACATCGCTCAGAAGCTCTGCCAGGCCGCTGTGTACATAGTCATCATTCAATTTATCAGCACTAAGCAGGGCCTTGGCTTGGGAGGCAGTAGTAGCCTTGCCTCCAAGAGACACCAGTCCCAAAGAAGATGCAACCACAATAGGAGATACCAGGATGTTCTCCATATTCTTATCCTTGGCCATCACATGGTAGAGGTTGAAGGCCAGAGTTGCACTACGGTCAGCCAAGGTGTTTGCCTTCTCACTCAGCTTCTTTTCTTCCGAGACGGCTTTCTTCCCAGTAGACTTCTTGCCATCAGGAGGGACGGCGGCAACTAGAGCAACAAGCGCTAGGAGTTTGATCAACCACATGGCTTCCATGGGAACTGGGACCAATCTGGATCTGTAAGAAGCAAAATGGCTGATCAGACAGAGAACAATTCTCTTTTCTTCGCTGTTTCTCCAGTAATGGAGACTGGCCATGTGTTACAGTGCCATACCATCCTGAACATGTCTAGGGTCCATTTCCACTAAAAAATTATATCACTATGATTTTGCTTTTAATGGCCATGGTTCCATCCTATGGAATTCTGGGATTTGTAGATTTGTGAATGCATTGGCTGAGAATTCTAAATGTCTCTTTCTAAACTGCAAATCCCAGGATTCCATAGGACTGAACCACAGCAATTAAAAATGGAACGACTGTACTATAATTCTGTAATGCAAATGGGCCCCTCTGGTTTTGAAAGCTAAACTGGGCCAAGCTTGAATCAGGACTTGCATGAAAGACCTCCAAGAAATTCCAGGGATTGTCAAGTCTTGCTCCATAAGAATCCTGCGTAAAAAACCTGCTGCCAGTCAGAGCTGACAATATGGATTCTGACGCAATATAGGCACTTTCTATGATCTGTGAATACATTTCTTCCCTCTTTAAAATGTTAACACCATCACACCACCTTGAATGTACTTGAAAGGGAGGAGCAACCCAAGTTTAAGGAGGTCCCATCCTTATCGACTGGGAAAAGGCAATCAAAGCACCCTTGACAGATGGCCATCCAGCCTCTGTTTAAAAAACGTCAAAGGAGGAGACTCCACTATGCTCTGAGGGAGTGTGTTCCATTGTCCTACAGCTCTTACTGTCAATAAGTTCCTCCTACTGTTTAGGTGAAATCTCTTTTCCTGTAGCTTGCATCCGTTGTTCCATGTTCTAGTCTCTGGAGCAGCAGAAAACAAGCTTGCTCCATCCTCAGTGTGACAGCCCAGAACAACTCTGCTTTAGTCTCTGGAAGAAAGTTATATTGGAGAACCTAGAGATTCCTAGAGCAAACATATTAATCAAATTTGTCAATAACTGAAACTGCAAAAGTCAAAGCCACAAATGTGGAGGGCCACCTGTACACAGACAGGCAGAGGAAGAAGAGGCTACTCTCCTTCCAAAGACCGCCAGAGGGCACACTTGGATTCCCTGGAATTTCTGAACATTTCGGTTTGGATTTAGCTATGCAAATCACAATCTCTCCTTTCACTTGAAAAACTGAGCAACCATTTGAGAACCACTGCACCACGCCATGCTGCCTCTCCTCTTCAAATCAACTCTGATATAGGGTTTTCTTGGCAATATATACTCAGAGGAGGGTTGTCACCATTGTCTTACTCTGAGGCAGAGAGAGGATGACTTGCCCAAGGTTACTCAGTGGGTTTCCGTGGCTGAGTTAGGATTTGAATTCAAATCTCCTGGAGTCCTAGTCCCAACACTCAAACCACTACACAGTACTAAGTTGTCTGCTGGAAGACAAAGGATATGACTTTCTGGAAGCACACAGATTACCCAAAATCATACTACATGCTGAATCTCCCTTACCTGAAACGCTTGGGACCAGAAGTATTTTGCATTTTGGACTTTTCCAAATTTTGAAATATTTGCACATACATAAAGAAATATCTTGGAGATGGGACCCAAGTGTAAACACAAAATTCATTTATGTTCCATGTTCACCCTGAAGTGCAATAGCGTGAAGGGGATTTTGTAAACAGCATTTTTAATAATTTTGTGCATGAAACAAAGTACACTCATTCCTCCACATTCGCTGGGGTTAGGGGCACAGGACCCCAGTGAATGTGGAAAAACCACAGGTAACAAAAACACTATTTTTTACCTGAGAGAACACCTTGTAGGAATCTCTAGATCCTCTGGTGCAACTCTATGGTCAACCTCTGCCAGACATTGACCACAGAACTGCACTGGAGGAGCTACAAATGCTTAGTGGGGTATTCTCTCTAGGAATCTCTAGGTCCTTCAGTGCGACTTTTTGTTAAAGTTGACCAAAGAGTTGTACTGGAGGACCTAGATATTCCTAGAGAGAACGTATTAATACAATCAGGAAATAATCAAATCTGCAAAAGTCAAGCCTGCAAATGTGGAGGGACGAGTGTACCCTGAACCATTGGAAAGGAAAGGTGTCGCTATCTGAGCCACCCAGATGGGCAATTCTGGAATATTTTGGAATTCCAGATACAGACTCAGCCTGTATTTTTTAAAGCAACAACAACAGCAACAACAACAAAAAACCTTTTGCATCCATAACTAAACTGCTCAGCACTTCTTATCCCGCTGCTGTGTCTAGTGTGCATTTTTCTCCTATGATGCATCCCAGCCGGTTGCCAAAAACTCATCAGCCAGTATTTTGGGCTGCCTGCCAAGGGTGGGGACCCAGCTCTGTTCCCTGCATGCAATGGAAAACAGTCCACCAAAGGGAATAAAAGCAAGGGACGGGAAGTGCGAGTGCCCCTCCCAGCCCCAGCATGCCACGCAAGCAGGGCTTGCCACAAGCAAGCACACTCTGCAGTTAAAATCTCTGCAAATTACATAGCCTCCAGCACAGGTTTGCATTATAGCTTTGTGCAACACCAATAGTTAAAACTCTCCTTGGCAGAAGTGAGGAGTAGAGATTAAAGAGGCAAAGGTTTTTAAATTTAGAAAGTTTTCATTCCAAGTCAAAGATTTCCTGTGAGACAGGGCGAGGGGTGTGTGCATTGCCCTCCAGATGCTGTTGGACTGCAGCTCCCATTAGCCTGAGCCAGCCTAGCCAACACTGAGGGATGCTAGGAGCTACAATCCAACATTTAGTACAACGAATTTTGATCCTCCAGGTTGATTGGTTTTTTGACTTCAACTTCCAGGATTCCTGGCCATCAGCTATGGCTGCGGCTTCTAAGAGTTGTGGTTGAAAACATCTAGAGCAAAGTATAAGAAACAATGATCTAGAGCAGTGGTTCCCAAACTTTGGCCCGCCAGATGTTTTGTTGGACTTCCAGCTCCCACAATTCCTGACTGTTGGCCAAGCTGGCCGGGGCTTATGGGACTTAAAGTCCAAAACACCTGGAGGACCAAAGTTTGGGAATCACTGCTCTAAATCATTGTTTCTTATATTTTGCTCCAGATGTTTTCAGCTACAACTGCATTCCCATTTCTGCAGTTAATGCTCTGATAGACATGCCAATCATGGAGCAGATACGCAAAATCTGTATTTTATATTGTTTTAAGGTAGTGGCGTTTTAATTTGGTACTTTATTCTTTTTTCACTGTTTATTATTAGATTCTAATTCCTGTTGCGAGCTGCCTTGGGTCCCATTTGGAAGACAGGTAGGTTGTACATTAATGAAATCAATAAATAAAACGTACAGAAAGGCATGCAAGGTGGCTGCAATTTGGAAGAATTTTTTTTTAATATGTTCTCATTTGCAGCATCAAGTTGACAGTATGGTCAATTCAAAAGTGCGACAAATTGTCACTGGGGTAAAGCTATTGCTCTTTGATAATCGACTTGTCCAATTCCCTTCAGATTTTCCAGGCTGTAATTCAGAGAACTGCATCGAACCTTTGTCTCTGAAAAGTGCTCTGAAAACTTCAGCTGGTCCAAAGATCTCCAGCCAGATTGCTAACTGGGGCTAATGTTGAGGTGGAATCTCTTTTCCTGTAGCTTGAATCCATTGCTCTGTGTCCTAGTCTCTGGAGCAGCAGAAAACAAGCTTGCTCCCTCCTCAACATGACACTCTTCCCAATATTTCATAGAATCCTAGAGCTAGAAGAGACCCCCAAGGGTCATCCAGTCCAACCCTCTTTTGCCATGCAAGAACATTCAATCAAAGCCCTCCGACAGATGGCCATCCAGC
This sequence comes from Sceloporus undulatus, assembly GCF_019175285.1. Taxonomy (NCBI): domain Eukaryota; kingdom Metazoa; phylum Chordata; class Lepidosauria; order Squamata; family Phrynosomatidae; genus Sceloporus; species Sceloporus undulatus. The sequence continues at coordinate 5,580,987 of NC_056524.1, forward strand.
CTCTATTTAAAAATACCCAAAGAAGGATACTCCATCACTTTCAGAGGCAGCATATTCCACTGTTGAAGGACCAAATTTTGAGAACCTCTGGACTAGAGCTCGCTAACAGAGAATCCTAAGTTCCTCCCCAAACAACAGATCCCAGCATTCCATACAATGACGCCACAGCAATTAAAGTGGCCTCAAACTGCTATAATGGTCCGACGTGGATAGGGCCATACAAGCATGCCTTCAAAATCATGTATTTCTATCCTCTCTGTAACACAAAGGATGGGTCCCAAAATTCATAGTACAGTGGGTCCTTGGTATCCGCTGGGGTTTAGTTGCAGGATCCCCCGTGGATAACAAAATCCATGGATGCTCAAGTCGCGCACTGAATATAATGGCATAGCAAAATGGTGTCCCTTATATGAAATGGAAAATCAAGGTTTGATATTTGGAATTTATCATTTTCAATCCGTGGATGCTTAAATCCGTGGATAAAATATCCGTGGATAAGAAGGGCCAACTGTCCAGTTAGCTTCAGGATGTGGCAAAGTTGCATACTTCTTGTGTTTTTATTTTTTAATTATTATTATCATCATTTTTTCTAAAGATACCTGGAAACTTTTTCTTAGTGTGGTCAACGTTTCCCTTTTTCATTCTGAAAGAAAACAGATAAATAAGATAGTTCCCTCGAAAATCCAAGTTTTTCTTCTTTTTCTTTTCCAGAACAAAACAACAGGAATGTCTCAGCAATTTACAATTACATCTACAGTCAGCCCTCCGCATTTGCGGCTTTGGCGGATTCGGTTAATATGTTATCTCTAGCTCCTTCAGCATGACTCCTAGAGAAAACATTACTCTAGACCTTTGTAGGTCCTCCAACGTGACTCTATGGTCACTTTCACATCAATACCAATCTTACATTGACCATTTTGTATTTTCACATTTTGTAATGGTAAGTGTCTACAAGCTGAGATCTTTGCAGTATTTGACTACTGGAAGATCTCATCGTTTTAAAGAATGCGGGAAACAGAGAGAGCCAATCATAGTTTAACACGGCTAAGCCTCTGGGGGTTTCAGCGAATAGAAACAGCCCAAGGGATGGATTTTGTTCCAACCGTTTTGCATAGCTCCACCCACTGCCACGTGGCACAATGTGGGTGGGGCTTCAGGGAAAGTGGGCAGGGCTACAGCACTGTGGGTGGGGCCAGACACAGCAGCGGGACACTATGGTCCATGCATTTGGGGAAAAGGCTTGGAACCATTATTGGAATTCAAACTCGAGTCTCCCTGACTCAAAATGCTTGGGACCAGATTTCAGATATTGGAACATTCGTATATACATAATGAGATACTGTATCTTGAAGATGAGACCCAAGTCTAAACATAAAAAGTCACTTATGTTTTATATACATCTCGTAAACACAGCATGAAGATAATGTGAAGTCGAAAGCTTCCATGGTTTTTTGTGGGTTTTTTGGGCTATGTATGGCCATGTTCTAGAAGAGTTTATTCCTGACATTTCTCTGAAGATGCCAGCCACAGATGCTGGTGAAACGTCAGGAATAAACTCTACTAGCACATGGCCACAGAGCCCGAAAAACCCACAAACAACCAATAGATATATGTTTGATGGATGTTTTTAAGTATGTTTGAAGTTGTCCTCTTAAAGTGAAAATCAATAAAAAATTTACAACTAATAATAATAATAATTTGTGCATGAAATAAGTTTGTATATACTGAACCATCAGAAAAGCAAAGGTGTCTCAGCCACCCTTGTAGACTATGTTGGATTCCGGAGTATTTCCGAATTCCAGATAAGGGAGACTTAACCTGCACCCTTATTCTTTCTTTCCCTTTTTAAAAATATCTGATCCAACGGGGCTTAGAAGTTGCAAGCTATTAAATTTGGGGTGCCACTCCTGGGATGATCAACCACAAAAAAAGTTTTGACCCATCCGCTTAGAAAGTAGAGAGCTACCGATTTCAAATTATAAGAAGGAGGAAGAGCATCTTGTTGACTTACAAATGTATTTCAGCATTAATTTTCAAGAAAAAATGGGCTGCAGCCACAAAAGCTTATCCTGAAATAAACTTAAACGGTGCCACAAGCAAAATCACCTTTTCCTTATCATCATCATCATCTGCATTTACACAGAGCCTTTTCCATCAAAAGAACCAAGACTCAAAAGCAACTTACATATTAAAATGCATTTATACTTAAAAACATACAAATTTATTTACATTAAAATGGAATCTTTTTTTCCTTCTCTTTTTTATGCTGGAAATGATTTAACACTGTGACCTCTTGGAAAATTGCTTTTTAAAAAAATATTAAGTGCAGCCGCCGCAGTTTTATCCATGCAATTGTTCATTTCCATGCATCTAAGAATATGGCATGCAAAGAGTTCCTCTATTTTTCTGACAATTCTTGCAGCATGGGCCATTAAAAAGGGGGGAAACCCTCAAATGAATGGGTAAATGAATAGAAGGGACAGAAAGAAAGGAATAGAAAGAAACTGACCTCCCAGGGATCATCCTAATGGTCCCAAAGAATGTGTCTTCCTTGACTTACAGTAAGTTGGAGCACAGTATTAGTTAGTGGCATAGTCCAGTCCCTTCTTTCACAGCAGCCCCCTCCCAACGCCACGTCAGCAAGGCCTGGGCTAAGATGCCTTTCTTTTTATAGGCCAGCAGAAGATGTCTCTCAGAGAATTACAGCATTGGTATAGAAATCAAAATAATTTCCAAAAATTGCTCATCTAGGAACGCACACCAAATATTGCCTGCTGCTTATGGAGCACAGCTCTCCGTATCTATGGATTCTTGAAAACGTTTCTTAAAATATATAGTCAGCCTTCCTTACCCACGGATTTTTTATCCACAGCTTGAAAATACTTTAAAAATATGCAAATTCCCATAGGCAAACCTTGATTTTGCCCTTTTATATAATGGACACCATTTTACTGTGCCATTATATTTAATGGGACTCGAGCATCCATGGACTTTGGTATCCATGGGGGGTCCTGGAACTAAACCCCAGCGGATACCAAGGGCCCACTGTATAAATTCCCAAAAGCAATTCTGCACTTTCCCATTTCACATATGGGATACCATTTGACTATGCCATTGTATTTAATGGGACTTGAGCATCCACCGATTTTGGTATCCTGGAACCAATCCCCAGCGGATACCAAGGGCCCTCTGTATTTACACAAGAGCCTGGGAATGGCTAAATTTAGCATTTTGTGCAATTTAGTTGCATTTGAATGCCGGAAAGGAAAAGGAAAACAGGATGCACGTATGTGCCTTCGAGTCGCTTGCCAACTTATGGCTTCCCCATGAATTTCATAGGGTTTGCTTTGGCAAGGAAGACTCAGGGGAAGTTTTGCAAGTTTGACCCTCAGTCTAAAACATAGCTTACAGCACTTGGCATTTGCTGGCGGTCTCCTATGCAAGTACTAACCAGAGCTGACCCTGCTTAGTTTCCAAGATCAGAAGGGATCTGGTACCTTTAGGATATTTGGGCCTATATGTGTGTAGTACCTTCAAGTTGCCTGTCATTGATGGCAACCCCATGAATTTTTCCTAGGGTTTTCTTAAGTAAGGAATACTCAAGAGATGGTTTTGCCAGTTCCTTGCCTACACCAACTGGTATTCCTTGGTGGTCTCCCATCCAAGTGCTAACCAGGGCTGATCCTGCTTAGATTCCAAGATCAAACAGCATTGCATGCCCTGAGGATGTGCAGGAAATTACATGCAGAATATACTGGTACTCTGCCAAATGTTAGCTTAATAACAACAACTCCTTGTGCATTTCCTATTGTTTCTAAGGCTGTGTTAACACCCTGGTGAGATTTTCTCCATTGTTCCTCCTGCCGCAGGTATGAGAACTTGCATTCCTTTTCAGAGATACTTTTCCCCAGTCTGTCCTGGAATTTGGAGTTGAACACACACACACACACACACACACACACACACACACACATTCTTTGGCTTTCACAGTCTGATACTCCCAAGACATGGAAAAACTAATTTTCTAGAGGAACAAAGGACCAGAGAGAGCCAGCCTGGTGTAGTGGTTTAAGTGGGCTCTGGGAGACCAGGGTTCGAATCCCTGCTCGGCCATGGAAACCTAGTGCAGGTCACACTCTCTCAGCCTCAGAGGATGGCAATGGCACCCCCCCCAAAAACAAATCTTGCCAAGAAAATCCCCTAATAGGGTCCCCATAAGTCAGGGACGTCTTGAAGGCACACAACAAGAACAACAAATGGTGATGGTGCAGGTTTGCATTTTAGGAAAATGGTGGCATTTAGTATTTAGATAACTTTACACAACGAGAACTTACACACTCTTTATTCCTTCCGGGATCTTGTTTCCTTCCAGCTTCTCTGCCTATTAGTGGAGCTCTAGGCTCCCATGGTAAAAAGGAAGGCCAGGAATAGCTTTTAGACAGAAGCAGGGAGTCATAGAACAGACTTTTTTGGATTTCCCCAGCCTGAATGGAAATGCACAAGTTGGAACTGGCCTTTCAGAGACTAGCCGAAACCTTCTGCATTTTGTCTGAATCCACTCACGCCTGTAAAGCATTTCAGAAAATACAGTAATCCCTGATGCAATAGCAATGTTAAGCTTTGCTTAACAAAATTAAAACCAAAAAACCCTATACAGTGAGTGAAAAGAACTATCACATCTTGCTCAAATCTCTCACACTCTACAAAAGGATCATGGAGTACCTTTGAGACTGAGAAAAGTTTGTAGCATAAGCTCAGACTCAGGAGGAATATTCTACACTGTAGAAATAATGCAGCTTAACACCACTTTTAGTGCTGTAGTTCTGTCCCATGGAAATCCTAGGATCTGTAGCCTTAGTTGCAAAGTCTTTAGACTTCTCTACCAGAGAGTGCCAGTGCCTCACCAAACTACAAATCCCAGGATTCTGGAGAATGGAGCCACAGCAGTTAAAATGGTGTCTACAATCTACATTTCTACTCCTTCAGATCCATGGAGTAGAGAACCTCTGGACCAAATTTCTTTCTCCTAAAGGGTGCTGCAAGATTCATTCATAGAGTGATACAAGGAAACACAGCTATTTCTTTGAAAATAATCCCTTACCCTCATTATTCATAATTATTTTGGATATGATATTTATAGATATTTTATTTTAGCCATCCAGGCTCTGAAGGAGACCAAAATCTGGATGCTGTGATTTGGGGACGCCTACACTATAGGATCCAAGTACAGATGCATGTGGTGAAACTATATGGAAGCTTTCTGATGCAACTGACAGCATGGCATTGGGGTCTGAGCATTGTTTGACCACTCTGGAGGCCAGGGTTCGATTCTTGGCTCCCATGGGGAAGTCACACTCTCAGCCTCAGGAAAAGGCAATGGCAAACCTCCTCTAAACCAATGTTGCCAAGAAAACCCCATGGCCTTAGAGTCGGCTTAAGTCGTTAATGACTTGAAGGAACACAACAACAACAACAACAACCAATGCAGACTTCACATTTATGAAGAATCTCGTTTGGTTCCCTGGGATTTTCTTCTAATTTAGCTTTCCTCTAAATTCAATGACAGCAGCCTTAAGTCATTTGGGTCCCTTCCAAGACAAAGAATACCAAACCTCTAAATAACAGCCAGGAGGCACACTTTAAGTGGATGAGATAAGACTTCTCCTGCCTTCCTGGCCTGTTGGTCCTTTGATGCAGCAATAAAACATAGAAAAGGTTACCTTTTGGACTAGGATTCCTCATCATGGGAGTTGTAGTAATCTCACAGGGGATGAGTCCAACTTTGTAATTCTAATTTTTTCTAAAAGGGGATACTTGTAAGTCCAAGAAAGAAATGTTCTGGAGTCGTGCTTCAAAAAACGCCATCACCCAAAAGGGAGTTTGCAAGTCCAAAAAGGTAGCTTTCTAAAGTTCTCTGCAAGCCTTCCTCCTTAAAATTGCTACAATTCCTATCTTTTACATCTTGGCAAGCACACATCCATTCGATTCTCTCTTCTGCAACAACTCCTTTCCAGCTGCATTTGGAAAAATGGCTGATCCCCCCTCTCAACACTCCAGCCTTTCCAGTAACCCCAACCCAACATTTAGCCATGAAGACTATCCAAGGGCTATCCAATCCAGGCCTATTCTGCCTTGCAGGGAGACACAACCCAAGCCCTCCCTATGATAGATGGCCATCCAGACTCTGTTTTAAAAACTCCAAAGAAGGAGACTCTGCCACGCTGGCCAAATCACTGTTCACTACATTTTAAGGCAGCAAATCTCTCTCTGTGGCATTTCCCATATATACTCGACTATAAATCGACCTCATGGTCGTCAAGGGCAGGCTTTGGGGCCCAAATTAGGTATTTTGCTATGGCCCATGGATAAGTTGAAGGTAAAATTTAAGGGCACGTAACAAAGGATGTAAAGGGCGATGCAAAGGAAAACAAAGACCGTACAGAATTCCAACAAATGTTAACTGTTTGTGCTCAGACTAAAAGCTGGAGAGATGAGATAACAGAGGAGGGTTAGTGCTTCCAGGACAGATTCTGTTCTTGCCTTTCACCAGCGTATGGTTCCTTTTTAAAATAAGTATTAAAGAATAGTACTTATGTGAAGTCAAAGGCTTTCATGGTCAGCATCCAGAAATTTTTTGTGGCTATGTGGCCATGTTCTAGAAGAGTTTCTTACTGACGTTTTGCCAGCATCTGTATTTTATAATGCTGTTGTTTAGTTTTATAATGGGGGGGGGGGGGGGGGGGGGGGTAAAGGGATTATGTAATTTTTATTTATGTATGTATTGTATACATTGTTGATGTATTTTATTGTTGTAACCCGCCTCAATCCTTTTGGGAGAGGCAGGCTATAAATAATAATAATAATAATAATAATAATAATAATAATAATAATTATTATTATTATTATTATTATTATTAATAGTACTTCTATTGACCTGTGAATGAGCCAGCACAGGTTTTTGGGGTCAATTTTTTTGACTAAAATTTCTAGACTATACATGAGTATATACAGTGAATCCGGTCTGAAGTTCCCTATCGCCAACATGAATCTGGATCAATACAGAGACGCCTCCATCTCCTGAATGGTGGTGGCAGGATCTGAATCTCTGAAGATGCCAGCCACAGACACTGGCCAAGCATCAGGAATAAACTCTTCTAGAACATGGCCACATAGTCCAAAAACCCCACAAAAACCTATTTTCATGCAATGTTTTAGGTTGCCTACTTAGGTTCGCAACACCCAAGGCCCGCTATGCCCCTTTCCCTAGTCTGACTTCTTCTGGCACTGCAGGGAGTGGAAGTAGAATTGCTCTTCTCCAGCCATCTTTTCACGCTGCTCCAACCAAAAAGGTCCGGCTCCATCTAGCTGGGAAGGTCAGGGCTGATGCTGACCAGGAATAGCCCTGGGAAGGAGGCCAAGGGTGTCCCCTTTCCTCCCTCTAAAGCCCCATTTCATGTCTCTCAGCCTGATCTCCTGCAGAGCCTGGGGCTCCTTCTGAGCCTCTTCTGCTTCCACAAGGGCATACTTTTGGGACTAGGACTAGTCCCAAGTGTTAGGACTAGGATTCGGAGTCCCAAGTTTGAATTCTTGCTAGGCCATGGAAACCCCCTGGATGATCATGGGCAAGTCACACACTCTCAGCCTTAAGGGAAGGCCATGACAAACCCCCTTCTGAGCAAAGCTTGGCTGGCCTTTGGGTTGTCTTACATCAGAAACACTTTGAAGGCACTCAACAACAGCAAAATAGCAACTGATGCATTAAACCGAATTGAGTTAGATGGATTAAAGCAGTGGTTCCCAAACTTTGGTCTTCCAGGTGTTTCGGGCTTCAGCTCCCAGAATCCCCCGCTAGCTTGGTCAACAGACAGGAATTCTGGGAGCTGAAGTCCGAACCATCTGGAGGACCAAAGTTTGGGGATCACTGGATTAAACTATCAATCTGAAACAATTTGAAGGCAAACAGCCACTGCTGGGAAACTTACCAGAGCGACTTACTGGGCAGTGGATTTCAGATATGGAACCCGCTTGGGCAAGTCACACTCTCTCAGCCTCCTCAGGGAAGGCAATGGCAAGCCCCCTCTGAACAAATCTTGCCTGGAAAACCCCAGGATAGGTTTGCCTTAGAGAGTCTCCATATGACTTGAAGGCATGCAACAAAAACAGGTAAATGCCCTTCAGGCCAAGGGTCTACTCTGGCTGGGAAGGAGCAAAAGGGAGTGTGGCTGCAGGATGGGGATCACCAAGAAGCATCTACACTGCAGAATTAATGCAGTTTGATACTGCTTTAACTGCCATGGCACAATGCAAACGAATTCTGGGATTTGTAGTTCTGCGAACTACTGAGCCTTCTCTGCCAGAAAGTGTTGGTGCCACAACAAATTACAAATCCCAGGCTCCCATAACATGGAGCCAGCGCAGCTAAAGCAGTGTCAAACTGCCTTAAATCTGCTGTGCAGATGCTGCCAGGGTCCTTGCTCCCAATCCTAAATCCCTGAATTGACTTGGCCTGGGAAATAAGGAAAGCTGGTGGAGTGGTTTGAGTCTTGGATCCTGGAGCCCAGGGTTCAATTCCCCACTGGGCAAGTCACACTCTCTCAGCCTCTGAGGCTAGCAATGGCAAGCCCCCTCTGAAGAAAATTTGCCAAGAAAACCTCAGGATAGATTTGTTTTAGGGTTGCCCCAAATCACAAAAGATTTGAAGGCCCCCCACAACAACAAAACTGAAACCCAGCTGGGAGGGGAGGGGATGATGGGAGTTGCAGTCCCCAAGAAAAGTCACAGTTGAGAGTTGTAGTCTCCCCTTCCCCCATCTCCAAATCCCTAAAAAGAAACCAAGGATGCTTTCAGAGGCCCTTTGGGTCCTCTCCCAAAAAACAGGGAAAGGGAATGAATGGGAAAAGAAAGGAAAGGGAAAAAGAAAATGGAGAAAAAGAGAAAGGGAAAGTTAAAAGGGGGAAGTTAAAAAGGGAAAGAGAAAATAGCGAAAGGGAAAAAAGAAAAAAGAGAAAGGGGGGAAAAGGAAAAAAGAGAAAGAAAAAAAGGGGACAAAGGGAAAACACAACAAGCCAACAACAAGAAAAGTGGCGTCAAACCGGAGCCAAACCCAGCTCCCCTTCTGCAACTCTGGGGCTATCATCCCTTGTTCCATCCAAGCTGCTAGGAATCACTGGAGAGAGGTTTAAGTGCCCTGGGCTCAAGCAACTCCAGTTCCCAGAATTCCATAGCCTTGAGCCCAAGGCTCTTCAAGCGGGGCCAAGGCGGGTGAAATGCTCCCGTCTGGCTGCAGCCTGAGAGTCCCTTTGCCTCCCGAGTCCCAGTCTCACCTTCCGAGGCTCCGGGAGAGAAAGAAGAAGAAGAAGAAAAGAGGACTCCAAAAGAGGGCAAGAACTAGGCTCTCGCTCTCTCTTCTCTCTCTCTCTCTCTTTTTTTTTTGTGGCGCCGGGAGGGGGGGGGGTGGATATATATATATATATATATATATATATATATATGAGAGACTTTGGAGAAACTTCTGGAAAGTTGGGAGGAAGAGGAGGAGGAGAGAGGGGGAAAAGGAGGAGTGGAAAAGGGTTTGCAAAGGATCGCCTTTCCAGCGCTGCCAAACCTGGTCCTAAAGGCAGCCGGCTTCTTCCTCCCTCTGCAGCTTGGGCCCCCTGCCTTCCTTCCTCTTTCCTTCGCCAGCTGGACCAGGCGTCCTCCTTTTCCCGGACGTGTCCTACTTTTCAACCCGGAGGAAGGGCGAGATGTCCTCCATTGGGAGCATCACTAAGCAGCATGCATTTTCCTTCCCAGGAACGGTTGGAGCTTTTCTTTGATCATGTCCTCCATTTTCTGTAATGTCCTCCATTTTACAGTGCCTTCTCTTCCTTTGCCAGGAGTCCACCTTTTCCAGGACAGGCCCTACATTTCAGCCCTCTGTCCAGGAGGAATTCCCAAATGTCCTCCATTTTGAGCATCCCTAAGAAGCCTGGATGTGGCTTCCTTAAGAGGCCTTTGTTGGCTTCCAAGGTGCTTCTAGAACCCTGAGCAAAGCCAATACTTTACTAGTAACGAACCCTGGACTGGGTCTACATTTGAATCATCGCTTCCATTTGTCCATTGGGCTGTAAGAATTGCATCATCTCCTCCAATATGCCATGGCCTAACATCTTGGCTGCCCGACACTCGCCAAGCTCTGGGTTCGAATCCTGTCTGCTGCTGCTCCATTAGAAGGGCCCATTCGAGCCCCCTGTTTGCAGCCAGGACCGGCTGCCAACTAGACCAGTTTCTCCAAGAGGAACAGCAAATATGGTTGAATTCAAAGATATATAGCCATGTGAGTCTCTAGAGTCAGTATATAGAGAGATCTTGTTGCACATTTGAGCCTAACTGGAAGAAAGAGGTTGGCAGCATGAGCTTTCCTAGGACTTTATCACACAGGAGGCAAGCCCCATTAAATCAGCATTAAATCCTTTCAATATCGCTCAATAACGGGTTGGTTTTCACATTGCCATTATCCTGTGAATAAAGTGGCAAAACCATGATTATCTTGTGGATAGTGGCAAAATTGCACCACTTTTTGTTCACGGGATTTCGTTGCCGATGGGTGCAATTTTGCTGCTTTTTATTCACGGGATCATGGCGCCGGCGCATGGATGTCACACAAAAACCAACCCATCGTTGTGTGATATTGATGGGGCTTAATGCTGGTTTAATGACGCTTTCCTCCCGTGTCCCTAGCCTTCAGTCGACTTCCTCAGACGCATTTGGACAAATACAAATGTGGTGTTATTATTCAATGGGCTTCTTAGTGATGCTCAAAATGGAGGCCATTTTGGAATGTTTCCTGGAGAGAAGGTTGAAATGTAGGACATGTCCTGGGAACAGAGGACATCTGGCTGCCCTTCCCATGCACTCTTTTGCTCACTTTCGCACATCCTCTTCCCCAGATGATCTTTTTCTCCTCTCTCCCATTTCTCTCTTCCTCTTGTGCAGCAACATGCACAATGTCTCTCACACCACACACACGGTCCTACATTCTTCCTGGCCCACTCACACATAATGCACACACTCTCCCATGCACTCATAAATACATTTGCACACAATTGCCTCTTTTTCTCTCTCTCACACACACACAGTGTCATATATTCTTAAACACACAGACAGACACACACACCAAGTCACACATTTGGTCTCATACACCAAAACACTTCCCCATACACTCATAAGTACATTTTCAGACAATTCTCTTTCTCACACCCGCACCCACTCTAAAGTACATTGTCACCCAGCTGTCTCTCTTTCACACCCACCCATCCACATACACTGTCATACAGTCTTCTCACTCACACACACACACACACAACTTCTGTCTCATACATTTGCTTCCACAGACAAAAACACTCTTCTGCACACTCAGAAATACATTTGCACACAATTGCCTCTTTTTCTGTCTCTCTCACACACAGTGTCATACATTCTTAAACACACAGTCACACATTTGGTCTCATACACAAAAACACTCTCACACACTTATAAATACCTTTTCACACAACTCTCTTTCTCAAACATGCACCCACACACACTTTTGAATGGTCATATCTTCTTCCTGACACACACACACACACACACTCTCATAGGAGTTTATCACATGGGGCAGAATTGGTAGTTTAAACAGTGATTAACCCATCAAATTTGCGCAGATTAAAATGCAATTCAAATGCAACTAAAACGTGATTAACATTTTCACACACAAGAGCCATTATTCCGGGAATAACCAGCGAGTAACCAGGCCATAAACAAGCAAATCCCGTGAATGGTTTGTTGCTGTTTATTGCCTGGTTAGCCATGGGATGATGGCACTTTAATCGCTTTTCACCACAACGTCATGTGAAATGAAAACAATTAGCGCAATTGTGCGATCATCACGGGATAGTCCCAGGATAATTGTGCTTTGAACGTGATGTCGAGTGAAAATGTTAATTGTGAATGCGCAATTTTGATGGGTTAGGCATCGTTTATATTTCCAATTGTCCCTGTGTGATAAACTCCATACATTCGGTCTCACACACAAAAATGCTCTCTGACACACTCATACATTTTCACACAATTATCTCTGTTACACACACACATAGAGTCATAGAATCCTAGAGTTGGAAGAGACCGCCATCCAGTCCAACCCCATTCTGCCATGCAGAAAATCACAGTTAAAGCATCCCCATTGACAGATGCCCATCCAGCCTCTGCTTTAATAATAATAATAATAATAATAATAATTATTATTATTATTATTATTATTTCTATATATCCTGCCTCTCCCTACAGATTGAGGCAGGAGAACAGCACAAGTACCTCCAAAGAAAAGACCTCCAAAGAAGGAGACCCCACCACTCTCCATTGAGGGAGTGTCTTCCACTGTCGAACAGTTTTCACTCCTCCTTTTTCTATGTCCAATCCTGCTTTTCTTACAGTACTTAAGCGGAATATAAATAAAATAAATTATATTAGTATGTTCTGCCTATAAGTTGAACAGAAAAGGTGAACAGATGCAGCCTTGCCTGGCTCTTTTGCCAACTAGGAACCACTCTTGTTTCTCCAAACTCTGTTCTACCAGTAGTCTCTTGTCCTAAGCACAGATTTCTTATGAGGACCATCAGATGTTGTGGCGCTCCCATGCCCTTAAGAGCCATCCTTAGCTTTTTGGGATCTATGTAGTTTTGGTGATCTATGCCGTCAAACGCTTATTACTTCTTTAGAAATTCAATAAATGAATGAATAAATAATTTATGGCCTGTATAAATAGCTTTTGTTTTGAATTTGCCAATAATCCTCCCTTCATCTCCATTTCTGGTGTTGCATCCCATCATCCTGTTTATTTCCCTGTAGGTGGTTGTGTGTGTGTGTGTTTTTGTGCCAGTTTCTCAGCAAGGGCTGCCACGGCTGTAATAAGCAGCTATTATGAGGAACAGATGAAACAAGCAATTTCACTCGCAGCAGGATACAAAAGATGGGCTGTGGATGTAGGCATTGCCATCCCTGTTACATACTGCAGTAACCATTAGAAAAGGCTGGTTGGAGACTATATGAGAGGAACAAATCACAGGCTTGCAGGCTTGAACCTTTTTTCAGTATTGTAGCTGGGTTTTTAAAATATAATTTGGGCTGATGAATTCAAAAAGCACGATAAAATGTTGCACTACGCATGCAGTTCTTTCACAAACTCAATATTTTTATCAATTCAATCGTCATTCAGTGCAGATGCCGGTGCAGTTTCTTTTAGCGCTTTTAAATGGATTTGTGTGTTTCAAATCAGCGAATTCAAGTCTTTTGAAAGTCTGTTAGAACCCAGTCATGAAACCCACTGGGTAACCTTATGGGTCAACTTTTTGACACGGGTATATTCCGTAGTTATTCCTTTGCTAAACTGTAAGATGGAACAGTGTGGTGTGCAATATGCATTTCCTTCTGGTTTTGGTGGGATTATTTTTGTCTCCCTGCAGGAACTCTGAAAAAAGATCAGTCTTTGGACTATGAAACCCTATCATCGGAAATTTAGAAACCTCTCCTCCTTACAATCTCCTCCTCCCTCTCCATCTAATCCCCTTTGGCCTGCTTCAGATGGTCCAGCGTGGCATTTTTGGGGAGGAGGAAGGATGCAAATGGGGGAAGAAATGCAGAGCTGGGAAACCACGCATGCTCCCTGCTCACATATTTCTCATGTTTCAAGCAATTGCACCAGAAATGTGCAGAGCAAGGATCTTTGTTTTCTTAAAGTGGCAGCTCTAGTCCGTTGAATGGTTATTTTAAAACAAGAAACGAAAAAGGAATTTGTCCCCAGCTCCCATGCAATTCCCTGTTGCATTCTCTTGGTATTCAAGGAGCAAAGGAAACTTTGCCTTCAGATCATTTCTGACTTTTGGTGAAGCGATGCTTCCACAGGGTTTTCTTGCCATGTTTTGTTCAGAGGAGGTCTGTCATTGCCTTCCTCAAGACTGAGGGCCTGTGACTTGCCCTTGGACTTGCCTACGCTGGAAATCAAACCCTGGTCTTCAGAGTTGCCAACCTAGTTGCCGACCTAGTCCTGGCTAACTGGAGTAAATATCTGCCCGAGGACCTGAGTGTTTGGGTTGATATGGCACAAAGTAAATCAAATATCGTATGTGCATCTGGAAATGACCTCTCCAGTTCTGGCCAACCGTGAGCATGAATCTCCCTTCCTTTATTGGTTTAACCATGCGGAAGGCAATTCATAAAACCACACACAATGCCCTCTTGCTTTCATGCCCTGAAGGAAATTCCTCTAGTTCTATGGGATGAAAACCAACCGCCTCCAGTTGTTCATCTCCATCTCTAGGACAGATTCAACTAAACATTAAATACAGACTGAACATTAAATACCTTTTCAGTTTGATTTTTTTTGGTACTGTTTTGAATTGCTTTGTGTTGTGTGTGTGTTGTTTGTCTTAAAGTCAGTTCCGACATATGGTGAACATATCGTGGGATTTTCTTAACAAGTTTCTTCAGAGCAGGTTTGCCATTGCCATCCTCTGCGGTTGAGAGAGTGTGATTTGCCCAAGGACACCCAGTGGGTTTTCTTGGGTGAGTGGGATTGAACCCTGGTCTCCAGAGTCACAGTCCAATGCTCAAACCACTGCATCACGATGGCAATCTTGAATTGTTTTAGAGACTTTAAAGTCAATCTTACTTGTATGCGACCCTAGTATTTTGAGATATAGGGCAGGCTATAAAGGTACCATGTTGTTGTTGTTGTTGTTTAATGGGAGATGGAATTTGCTGTATTTTTATCCTGATAGCTGCCTTTTGAATATTTCTATGCTGTTTCAAAGCAGTGTTTTTAACAGGACTGCTCATTTAATTTTTGAAGTTTAATTTTTTAAAGAAATGTTTGCATTATAAATTGCATATCCTTTATAGCCAAGGATGCTGTATCCACAGGTGCAAGCATCCATGGATTGAAATATATATATATATTCAATCCATGGATGCTTGCATCTGTGGATAAAGTATATATATATTCCAAAAAGCAAATCTTGATTTTTGCCATTTTATATAAGGGAAACTATCCAATTAACAGTCCAATTAAAAAGATTGTATGTACAGCACTGTGTAAATTTACAGTGCTTTATAAATAAAGGTTAATAATAATAATATCTTCATATCCATTGCATTTAAAGGGACCTGAGCATCCATGGATTTTGGTATCCATGGAGGGTCCTGGAACCAAACTCCAATGCATACCATGGGCCCACTATATGTCCAGCCTGGGGTCTGTGGGATTTTTAGTACCAAGAAAACAACTTTTCCACATTTGCTTTTTTTCATGAATTCATTTTAAAGGGTGGGGGTGGGTGGGGGAAATTTCTTGGTTTTCTTGTGTTCTTTCTTCCAGCATGATGTGTGTATGGTAGATATCCTAAGAGGCAGGACTCAGCCAGAGGAGAAAAACCATGGACCAATCCAATGCTTCCAGCTAAGATGTTACCCGAGAAAGGAGAGTAGTTGGTGGTCTTCCAGATGTGAGTTGTGCAACGCAGCTCATGTAATGGCAGTTCATAAGTAAGAAAAGCTGCTGGAGGCCATCTGCTAAGTCTGGGATGGTGAGGGTTGTGCGCCTGCGTTTCAACAGCTATATTTATGGGAAAGAAACATCTGGATTTGGCTTTAGGTGCATGCAAAAACTCACAATCTTCTGTCATCCTACTTTTTCAGCTACTTTTAAAATGTTCCAGTTTTTCTCTCCTTCTCCCACTGTTCCACTTTGTCCTTGGATTTCCAGGGCTGAGCAGGGATTCAAAACCTGGTCTCCAGAGCCATAGTCCAACACGCAAACCACAATACCATGCTGGCTCTCATTTGCAGCTTAGGGAAGGGAATTTAAGATTTTTTGGCCAGAGAGGTCTAGTCCCACCCCAAAATCCATACCCCAGGATTACATAGGATGCAACCAGGGCAGTTAAAGTGGAATCAAGGAGCCATAAAAAACTAGGAGGGATAGCTAATACCCCACAGGACAGGATTATGGTTGTGTCCTATGGAATCTGGGGATTGATGCAGAGGTTGGTAAGATTGTTGTTGCTGTTGTTGTGGGCCTTCAAGTCATTTCCGATTTATGGTGACCTTAAGACCTTAAGATCTGTCATTGGGTTTTCTTGGCAAGATTTGGTCAGAGGAGGTTTGTGATCACCTTCCTCTGAGGCTGAAAAAGTGTGATTTGCCCAAGAGATCCTCCAGTGGGTTTCAAGGCTGAGTTGGGAATTGAACCAAGCCATGATGGCACAGTGGTTTGAGTACTGGACTATGACTCTGGAGACCAGAGTTCGATTCCTCACCCAGTCATGAAACCCACTGGGTAACCTTGGGCAAGTCACACTTTCTCAGCCTCAGGTGAAGGCAATGGCAAACCCCCTCTGAACAGTTCTTGCCAAGAAAACCACATGACAAGTTAGCCTTAAGGTCATGATAAAGTGGAAATGACTTGAAGGCCCACAACAACAACCATGACAATCTCACCAAACCCTGTATCCCCGGATTCCATATGACACAGTTGTACTTTTAAAAGTGGTATCAAACTAGTATTACTGCATTGGGGGAAAACATAGCTGTCCTCTCTTTTATGGTATCATCAGTACTGTTGCTTCAAGGAAGAGAGTATGTGTGGAGGTATTCCCTCACCTTCCCCTCAGCACTTCATAAGGTCATGCATACTCTGGTGCGCACAGCGAGGTTTTATTTTTAAACTGAAAAGCCACTGCAGAAATTGATATGGCCACCTTGACCTAGTTATCTTTCAAATTTGATACAAGCAGGGCTTGAGCCAGAATTCACCACTCCAGAAATGCAGAATCAGAAATGGGAACATTAGTAGAAAAGGGTTCATCACAGACTCAGAGAGGACCATCTTGTCCAATCCCTGCCATTGTCAGGATCGGTTGTTGTGGTCAACTTCCTTTGAGTCAGCCCCAACCAATGGCGACCCTGTGGATAAGACATCTCCAAGACATGGCTCTGATCCTGTTGTTTCATCCCTGTCTCCTCAACTGAGTCTATCCATCTGGCCTACTGTCTTTCTCTTTTTCTGCATCCCTCTAACTTTCATAGCATTATCGTCTTTTCCAATGAATCATGCCTTATGATGTGACCAAAGTTTGATAGCCTTAATTTGACCATCTTGGCTTCTAGCGTTTTTTTGGGCTTGATCTGTTCAAGGACTCATTTGTTTGTCACAGTATCCTCAGGACTCTTCTCCAGCACCACATCTCAAATATGTTGATTTTCCTTCTATCCGCATTCTTCACTGTCCAGCTCTCACATCCATACATAGTGATGGAGAATACCATAGCTTGGATGCATCTAACATTAGTATTCGTATATCTTTGCTGTTTAAGATCTTTTTCAGTTCTTTCACTGCTGCCTTTCCCATCCCCAGTCTTCTTTTCATCTGTTGGCTGCAGTCTCCATTCTGATCTATGGAGTTTATCACACGGGACGGATCCTGTGCAGAAACTTGATTTAATGTGGGGGGAAAAAACCCCACAAAAGTGGGTAGTTTTTCAGACAACGTTAGCGTCAATGAGAAATAATGCGACATTAATCTGAACACACACAAAGTCAACAAAACCTGTTCCTTTTTACTTTCGGAACTTCCCAAAATTAGAAAGGAGTTTGTTTTGTCAACTTCACGTTTGGATTAATGTCGTGTTATTTCTCATTGACGCCAACGTGTCTGAAAAACAACTCACAAAAGCGGGTTTTAAAATCCCATTTCTGCATGGGATTCAACCAGTTTGCCTCCAGTTTGCCTCTGTGTGATGAAGCCCTATGCTTGATCCAAGCTGTGAAAAATCTAACTATTTCAGAAATCTTTATGTCAGGATCAGAGCCCCTCAGAATCCCTGCCATACTTGCTATGCTCAATTACGCTTCACCTGCTGAATTGCTTTGTGTTATAAAGCTACTTTAATTTACTGAATAAAGTTTCCTGTTTTGCCACCAAGGCTTGGATTTCTGAACTAAGGTCAGCCAGTATATGACTGCCATGCAGGAATGGACACTCCCGACTGACAGCCATTCACCTGCTTGAAAATCCCCCCAAAAGAGTTCCCACCACCCTCAAAGGCAACGTATTTCAGTGCTGAACAACTCTTACCATCAAGTAGTGCTTCCTAATGTTTACACAGAATCTCTTTTCCTGTAGCTTGAATCCATTGCTCCACGTCCTAGTCTGGAGAATTGCCTGTGACACAGAGAATATTGGTCTGGTCTCTATTCCCCCCCCCCCCCAATTCCAGTCATCCAGATATCTGAAGAAAACTCTCTAGCAAATCACAATCCCAAACTTTGCCACTCTCTCAGCTGTTCAGGAATGTGCACATTGGTTCAAATCCCTGGCTACCCATTAGCTCAGCAAAACAAAGAGAATTGGCTTGTTTGTGCTAATGAGGAGAGAAAAGCTGTCATACCCAATTATTCCGTATGTTCTACTTCTAGTAAAGCTCCTCTCCCAGGGAAATTGCCTTTCCAAACACTGGAAGCACGTAAAGCACTGGAAGGATGCTGAATAAATTTTTGGTGCTGCTGGGTTGCAGCAGCATATCTGCAACAATTGTTGTTGTGTCATTTCCGACTTACGGCAACCTTAAGGTGACCCTATAATGAAGTTATTTTGGCAAGATTCATTCAGGCGAGGCTTGCCCACCACTGCCTTCTTCTGAATCTGAGAGAGTGTGACTTGCCCAAGGTAATCCAAGGGCTGAATGAGGATTTGAACCCTGGTCTTGAGTCAGTTCTCAAACCACAGCACCACTCCGGCTCATCCAGCTTCCACTACTGCTGAACAAATGTAGGGTTAGCCATTTTGACCATCAGATAAAATCCAGGCCAGATGGTGGTTCTACCAAATTATTATTATCATCATTATTATTATTAAGATGAAGAAGGAGGAGGAGGCAGGACCGCAATCTGGTCTGGATATTGTCCAGATTATTGTTGTTGTTGTTGTTGTTGTTATTTGATCAACTTAACTGTTCCAAAATACAGGAAAGCATTCATCTTGCCCAAATTTAATGTGCTTCCATCTGCAGTACTGAAGGGAAGATACAATGAAGTACCATACTGTGAACGCTTATGCCCTTGGGAGGCAGAGAAAGTAGAAACTGTGTGTCATGTTTTATTGTATTGTTCTTTTTCTTGTGACCTTCAACACCATTTTATTAACCTAGTTCTACAAACTATACCTAGGAGATCTGATGTGTTTTACTTTGATTACCCTTTGGCCGGCCAGCATCCTGAGATTACAGCCAAGGTAGCTAGTTTTTGTGCGGCAGCAGTAGCTTGTCGGCATTGGATGTTATCTTAATATTAAAGTTATTATCACTGTTTTAAAAAATTATTATTGTAACACAAGTATTTTACAGTTGATCCTTTTTTGGCTCTGTATTTAATATTGTGTTTTGATGTATCCATTGCATTTTATTTGTCCTATTTTACTCCCTTTTTACTGCTCATTGACCAAAATAAATATACATACGTACGTACGTATGTATGTATGTATGCATTATTATTAAGAAGAAGGAGGAGGAGGAGAGACCAAAATCTGGTCTGGATATTGTCCAGATTTCTTCATCATCATCATCATCATCATCATCATCTCTCCACGAATTGAGGTGAGGAACAACCACAACAATTAACTAATATATAACACTAAAAGGGCACAAAAGCCTAGGTGCCAACTTTTGAAACCAAAGGTGGCTCCTTATTCTTCAACCAAAATCTAATCTCCTGCAATGCTATTAAATCTAGTTCTTTGAAAGAGTGAAGGGGGGGGGGGGGGGGGGGAATGCTGCCTCCTTCCACAAAATACAGATTTGAATTTTGCCTTTTCTTCTTCAGCTTCTCAGATTATGCCAACCCCTTTTTGAAATACCAAGGAAACAGCTAGCAGAAACCGCATGCAACGTTCAATTTACTCAAACTTGAGTTATCCTTCCCGTTTAAAAAAAGTAAAGCAGAAGGAGAAAATTGCTGGTGTCTATTGCAAATTTACGCTACTCTCTATGTAGGTTTTTTTTTAACTTGAGGTATCTGCAAAATCAGAGGGACAGATTTCTAGAAAATGCTGGAAGTGAGCATGATGCAACTCTGGAAAAATCTTGCAGAGGGAGGAGAGACTAAACTAAAAAAAGCCCAGATGTTAAAAGACTGCTTCTGGCCAGCTGCTGAATCTCATCCTCTTCTGTTTGCCTCCCTCTGTCTGGGGTTGCATTTCCAAGCAAGGAAAACTGTGAGCTTGGTATTTGACTCATGCCACGTTTAATATTCAGGCAGCAGAATGCCACACGCATGTTAAGATTCAGATCCTATGGATTTCCTGCATTAAAATAATTTATTTTAATGTCATGATGTTTCAAGGCAAGAATAAGGAAATGAAAAAGGAGAAAACATTGCATTATTCCCAAGCTAACATCAAACATCACCATTAAATGTTGTATAATATAGCCTCCAACATTTCACAGATGGAAGCTGGCACACACGTGGCCAAGCAAGATCAAAATATGGTCAGGATGGTGAAAGGTATTAATGAGGAAGAATGCATGAACCAAGAGGGGCCGCAGCAGTTTGCTTTTGCCTGAGTTTACTGGGAAGGGCAAAATGTTGCTTCCTTCCTCTTGCTGAGTTGACTGACTTCCAGCTCAGTTTGCAGCATGTAAATATGCTGGGGACAAATGGGGAAAGTGGGGGGAGGAAAGAGAATTTTGATCCTCTCCTCTGGGATATTAGCTACTCCTCCTAATTTGGTGTTATCTGCAAATTTGATAAGCAGGCTCCCTATTATTTCATCTAAGTCATTAATAAAGATGTTGACTAGCCCTGAGCCCAGGACAGAGCCCTGTGGGGCCCCACTGGTCACTTCTCTCCAGGATGAAAAGGAGCTATTGCTGAGCACCCTTTGGGTTTGACCGGTCAACCAACTACAGATCCGCCTAACAGTTGTATGTTGTCCAGCTCAGATTTTACTAGCTTTTTTGGCAAGAATTTCATGGTGGTCCTCAAAGTCCTTACTAAAATCAAGATATGTTTTAGTGGAGGTGGCTGCAAAGGGATAGTTAAGGGCTGACGGTGAAGGCACTAAATGAAGTGAAAAGTTGGAAGGTATGTGTCCGCCCTCTGAAGGACCAAAGATCAAAAACAGTCATCAGATGGGAAAATTCAAAGATATAGCTGTGTTAGACTGTAGAATTAGTCTGTAGAGAGATCTTGTAGCACCTTTGAGACTCACTGAAAGACAGAGGTTGGCAACATGAGCTTTCATAGACTTCTGTCTACTTCCTTAGATGCTTCTGAGGAAGAAAATAGAAAAGCATCTGAAGTCTACGAAAGCTTATGTTACCAACTTCTGTCTTTCAGTGAGTCCCAAAGGTACTACAAGATCTCTCTACAGTTGCCTAGTGGGATGAGGTTTGAGCATTGGACTATGACTCTAGAGACCAGGGTTTGACTCTCTACTCAGCCATGAAATCCACTAAGGCAAGTCACACTCTCTCAGCCTCAGAGGAAGGAAAAGGCAAATCTTCTCCAAACAAATCTCGCCAAGAAAGCCTCATGATAGGCTTGCCATCAAGTCAGAAATGACTTGAAGACACATAACAACAGATTAAAAACTGAAGTCAAAGGCTTTCATGGCCGGCATCCATAGTTTTTTGTGGGTTTTTCGGGCTCTGTGGCCATGTTCTAGAAGTTTCTTCCTGACCTTTTGCCAGCATCTGTGGCTGCCATCTTCAGAGAAGATTAAAAACAATATTTGTTGTTTGTTGTTATCTGACCTCATGTCGGTTTCAGCTTATGGGACGCCTCCAAGAACCCCTATCTTCCATTTCTCTACTTCGCAGTGCCCATGTTGCCCCTGATTGAATCCCTCCATCTGGCATGTGGTCTTCCCCTCCTTCTTCTAACCCCAACCTTTCCTGGCATCATTGTCTTTTCCAGTGATCCATGTCTTCTCATTATATGTCTAAAGTACGTCAGCCTCAGTTTAATCATCTTGGCTTCTAAGGACATCTTTGGCTTGATCTGTTCCAAGACCCATCTGTTTGTCCTTTTGGCTGTCCATGGGATCCTAAGCAATCCTCTTCCAGCACCACATCTCAAATGAGTTTATTTTCTGAATTGCGCAGCATTAAAAAAACTCATTTAAAATCAGGGCTTCTTATTTTGGAAATGAAGGACTGAAGCAATGGAAAGGAAGCCAAACCCTCTACCTACTGCTCCACGCTGCCCTTGGATTTCATTCTCCACCCTCAACGTCCCCACAGTTGAAAGTGCTTTGACGTCAGGCAGCAAAGGAAGGCTGCAAACACAGAGACACAAGCAGGCCAGAGATATCAGCCAGCCAGCTAAATACCTCTCTTGCTATGTGTAAATAGAAGGGATGGGAAGAAGGCGGAGGGCAAATGAGGACACGCTGACATTAATATGAGAAGCCCGCTAGACAGGGAGCTTTGGTGGGCTGCTCTATCTCCTGATAACAAGATCATTCCTTCAGGCTTGCAACTGTGAGCATCCTCGGTGGGGTGGAGGGGGGGTCCCACAATCCCTTAAAGCTTTGGGGGATTTACTGGAGCTCCCAGAGCTTGGAGAAATTTCTGCTTTAGACTTCAACCCCCAGAATCCCCCCAGAATCTGGGCTTCTGCAGGCATGAGTCTTAAAAGGCATAGCTTCCCATTTTTAAAAAAAATAATTAAACACACACACACACAATATACATATATACAGGGAAATGAAAGACAAAACAATACAAAATGAAACAAACAAACAAAAAAACAACCAGAAAAAACTATACGTGTATGTGTGTGTGTGTGTGTTTAATAATTTAATGCCTTTTAAGATTTATGCCTTCATGTGCGTGCCTCTGTGTGTGTGTGTGTGTGTGTGTGTATGTATACAGAGAGACAAAAGGCAAAACAATACAAAACGAAGCAAAACAAACATAAAAATTTATATATATATTTGTGTGCGTGTGTGTTTAATTTTTTGGGGGGGGAAGTTTTGCCTTTTAAGACTCATGCCTTCATGTGTGTGCCTCTGTGTGTGTGTGTGTGTGTGTGTGTGTGTGTATACAGAGATGAAAGGCAAAACAATACAAAATGAAGCAAAACAAATAGAAAAACTATACACACACAGGAACACACATACATACTGTGTGTGTATAAACATTTGTTGTTATGTACCTTCAAGTTGTTTGCAACTTATGGTGAGCCTCTCATGGGGTTTTCTTGGCAGGATTTGTTCAGAGGAGGTTGCCATTGCCTTTTATTTTATTTTGTAATGTCCTACATTTTTCATGGATGCCCTACATTTTGCAGTGTCTCTGCTGTTAGGACATCTGGTCATCCTGCGTACCTGCCGCAAATTGGCCAGAGTGTCATGTGTCCAGATCACTACCAATTCAAAGTCAATGAGGTTTTGGATATCTGCTGAGGTTTGGTTCTAGGACCCCCTGTGGATACCAAAATCTATGGGGGCTCAAGTCCCATGATATACAACAGCATTGTAAACTGGGGTCCCTTATATAAAAGGGCAAAATCAAGGTTTGCTTTTTGGAATGTATACAGTGGGCCCTTGGCATCCACTGGGGTTTGGTGCCAGGACCCCCCTTGAATATCCAAATCCATGGATGCTCAAGTCCCATTACATACAATGGATAGTAAAATGGTCTTCCTTATATAAAATGGCAAAATTATTTTTTGTGTTTCAGAGTATATGTACACACACACACACACACACACACACAAAAGTTGTGGATGCTTGAATCCATGGTTAAGGAATCTGTGGACACAGAGTGCTCAAGTTCCAGTATATACAAAGGCATTGTAAAATGGTATCCCTTATATAATAATGGCAAAATCCCAAACTCTGGCCTTCTAGGGGTTTTGGACTCAGCCTCAGCCATCTTGGCCAATAGTCTGGAATTCTGGGAGCTGAAGTTGTGCAAATATAAAATCAAATTTATTCAAATTTATTTCCTGCACAGGACAAACTGTGTGTTGTTTTCATGCATGCATTCCCCCCCACAAAAATAGCATTCTTTTTGATTGCATAGATAGCAACAAATTTTGCACAAAGCAGTGTGGCATAGTGGTTTAAGTGTTGGACTATGACTCTGGAGACCATGGTTCAATTCCTTGCTTGGCCATGAAACCCACAGAGTTTCTCTGGAAGACAGTGGCAAACCTTTTTTGAACAAATCTTGCCAAGAAAACCCCAAAGGTTCGTAAGACAGAAAAGACTTGAAGGCACACAACAACAACAACAACAATGACAACAACATTTTATGCCCCCAAAACACATTGCCTGCACATGAAAACCAAGTGTGTTTCTGTGCAAGTGAATTTTCACCAGACGCAGTGCTGAACTATGAACGATGGTTGAGAATAGTGCAGAAGCCTTTATATTATCACAGAGTGGGAAGGTAATTTCAGGAATAAAATATGAGATTAGAGCTACATCCTTAAGAGATATGTGTGCAATGCTCCTAATAGATTGCGTCTTTTAGGCAATTGCACAGGTAAAAAGCTAAGAGTCCTGTGGCATCCTTAAGACTGATCTGTTACAACACAGGCTGCAAATAATAATAATAATAATAATAATAATTGCTATACCGTCTTTTCCCGGAGGAATCAAGGCAGGTTACAGCAAAAAATAAGCCATAAAAGCTCACGCTATAATAAATGTGTTAGTCTTAAAAGTGTCACATGAAATCTTGGTCATTAAAGAATATTAACACGTTTCTTCTGATCAATCCTAACAGCAGTAATATGCATCACCCACTAGATGGCGATCGATAATCAGTCCATGCCCGGGGTACCACTGTATTCCTGGAAATGAGAATGGAGACCATTGCTTTTGTACAGTGAGTGTGCAAAACCTGTTATGGACAAACACTTAAAAGCACAGGGCATGGGTGTGACTAATGTACATAAATGTATACAGCTAAAACCAACAGGAAGCTGGGATTGGCTGCGGTTACTTGATGGGTGATGGAGAACACAAGAAATTGCCTTATACTGTAATGGCTCAGATCACTCATCTTTCCAGTTCATTTACCACCTGCTCTTAAATTAGCAGGATCTCAGGTAGCAAGAGGTCTTTCCCATCACTAACTACATGATCTTTGTCATACACACCAACTGTCCCAATTTGGCAGGGACAATCCTGGTTGATCCTCTGTCGTCCCACTTCTTTAGTTGGCGTTAAAATCTCCCAGTCTTTCTCTCTCTCCCTTCCTCTCCCTTTCCCCTCAGCTGCCTCCAATTGTTGCAAACTGAGTTCAGATTGCAAAAGGGGTTTGTGCTCAGTTAAGGGCCTGCACAAACCGGCCCCAAAGGGCACTGACTCCGCCCCAAGGCGCCATGATGCCATGCGCAGCTCCAGATGGTGTGTGGCATCATGACGCACCTCTGGCTCTGTGTCCAGATGATGCAGCACTGAAGGGGCACCATATAGCCACACTGTGGCAGTTATGGCACCCTTTTGACGGTGTAAATAGGAGCCGTTTTTGTAGTGCCTTTTTGCACACTCCAAAGGCCAGATCAGGGCTGCGACATGAGGTTACCATGGTCCTAATCTGGTGCAAAAAGGGGCTGTCTGTATAGCCCCTAAGTCAGTAGGAAGGAGAGGAAAGGAGGTGGTGGAACCCTGACATGTTCTTGATAGCATAGTTTTCATTCACACAAGTATAATTTATTATTATTATTATTATTATTATTATTATTATTATTATTAAGCTTTATTTGAACTCCTAGTGTTGTATTCTACCTACCACAGTTTAAGAAGGTAAACATGAATCAGTAGTGTGACACAGCAATCAAAAAAGCCAATGCGACTGTAGACCAAGAAAACATCATGATAGGTTCACCTTAGGGTTGCCATAAGTCAGAAACAACAACAACAACAACTGCCAGAGATTAGAAGGCAACATCTCAAGAGTGTTTTAGTGGTGGATTCCTGCACTGGCATGGGTTGGACTAGATTGCCTTTGAAGACCCTTCCAACTTTACCATCTTATGATTCTGTGATTCTATAACCTCGATTTGATTTTGCCTCTGCAGTCTAAGAGTGTGGAAATTTCAGTCTAGACAATCCATTACAGGGATCTAAGTTGTATGTTTGTTATCTTCCCATCAAATAGGAGGGCTGTGGAGGGATGGGGAAAGAGAGGAAGAGTGAATGCAGCAGAGAGCGTAAATGGAGAGCAGGCAGGCTTTTGCATGGGGCACTCAGTGATAGATCAGTCCTTTTTTTCTTCTCTTAATAAAGCAAACCCTTGCATCATGTTATTTCCAAAGCTATTATAGGGCCCACAAAGAAGCATTATGTGGCTTTTGTGGCTCTCTTAGCCTCATTCGATTTGGTGAGGCGGGATAATAAATTAGATGGAAAAAACGAGATAAGAGGCTACTTTGGCTACTACAGAAACTGCATAATCGAAACACAGCGTGTGTCCTAGGATGGGAGTAATGAAGCTGTAACAAATGAAAGAAAAAGCAACAATGGTCTCAAACAAGGGTACATCATGGTCCCATTTTTAAAAATTTAATTGTTGCATTAAGAGAGCAGTTCAGAGGGCAAGGAGGAGCCCAGTACAGTGGAAAGAGCTTTGCAGCCTTGGAGGCTCCATTTCATCCATGGCTTTGCTAGGCTTTTGCCAACTCAGAAGGGCAGCTTTGAAGGAACTAGATGAGATCCTCAAAGGCAAAGATATATCATTAAACACCAAAGCTAGGATTATCCATGCTGTGGTATTTTTGATTTCTATGTATAGTTGTGAAAGCTGGACACTAAAGAAAGCTGAAACGAAGAAATGTGGTGCTTTGTGGTGTTTAAAGCTAATGTCCAGGTCAGCACACCCATAATCCAGAAGAAGTGACAAGGAAAAGCCAGCCCAGCCCCAAGGTTTACATGTGGTTACAAAGAGAAGCATGATCCACACAGTCCAAGGCACAAAAGGAGAAATCTTCCTGAGCAGAGTCAAAAGACAAGAGAGGAGCTGATGGAAAGATTAATGTGAAAGGACATACACAAAGGTCAGAAACCCAGGCAACCAGAGATGTCAGACAAGGCTGCACAGAAGTTTGGGCGCTGTTGTTCTGCAGCAATGGAATGGCCTGGACTGAGCAAATGTATAGCTAGGAGTTAAGCAGCCCAGCTGACCTCATTTGCTCAGCATCTGGTATTTAAAGTGGAGCAGGTTTTTACCTGACCCTTTGCTCCCTGCACTTTAATTTATGTTACATGAGGGGATGAAGTGCCTCTTCTTGCTGACCTGCAGCTATTGTCTGGGATGAACCAGACTCTGGGTCTAAACAGAGCGGCCAAAAAGGCCAGCGTTGGGGTGGAGTGGGGGCATGGCGGCTGCACAACGCAATGCATGCCCTGACTGCACCCCCAAGCTGCCATCACACTTACGGCACTCCTTTGACATGGTGTTCAAATGACACATGTCAAAAGGAGCACTGGAAAGTGCTGCAGCAGCGACAAAGGTGCTATTTTCTGGCTCCAAAAGGGCTGGAAAAATGCCAGATTGGGGCCACGGTGTGTGGTTGCTGCAGCCTCAATCCAGCGCTCAAAGGGGTGGCAGAAGCCGCTCCTTTGGGGCCATCTGTTTTGCCCCTCTGTCTCCATTGGCTCCATGTCAGGACCATCAGGTTACTCTGACTCCACCTGGGGCCTGTCATTCTGGCTCTACTCTTTTCCGTCTTCATTCAAGGAGGCCTCCCCCAAGTTGGACACAACATGCCAGGAGAGAGTTCTACGGATGCCATGGAGCTCCCAAAGAAATGGGTCTGGGGAAAAACTGAGCCTGAACTCTCCCCGGATGCCAAGAAATCAAACGGAGGCTATCATACCTGGACCCATTGTGAAATGATATGGCTCTTTGGTAAATTGAAAGACACTAGAAAAGGGGGAAGATCACAACACTGATGGATGGACTCCATCGAGAAAGTCATGGCTGCCCTGAGTTGGGAATAGAGTTGTCAAGAACAGAATATCTTGGAGATTTCTTATTCATGGGGCCTTCACAAATTGAAGTCAGCTGATGGTGATTTATTTGCTGTTGTTGTTAACTGCCTTTGAGTCAACCTCTACTCATGGAGACCTTAGGGATGAGACATCTCCAGGCTCCTCTGTCCTCAACTGCTTTGCTCAGGTCTGCTGGCTCAGGCTCATGGCCTCCTTGGTCGTGTCTTTCCATCTGGTATGCCACCTTCCTCTCTTTCTACTGCCCTCCACCTTTCCTAGTATTGTCTTTTCTAGTGAACCCTATCTTCTCCTGATGTGGCCAGAATATGACAGCCGCAATGTATTCAACTTTGCTTCCAGGGAGAGTTCAGGCTTGATCTGTTCTAGGACCCATTTATTTGAGTTTTTGGCAATGCACAGTATCCTCAGCACTCTTCTCCAGCACCACATCTGAAATCTCTTTCTATCCTCTATCTTTACTGTCCAGCTCTCAGAACAGTACATTTTGATCTCCCCATTAACTTCACTGCAGAAATAATGCAGTTTGACACCCGTGGCTCAATGCTGTGGAATTCTGGGATTTGTAGTTTGTTGTGGCACCAGACCTCTCTGACAGAGAAGGCTAAATAGCTCACAGAACTACAAGTCATAGAA
>NC_056524.1:5609680-5615033 GCF_019175285.1 Sceloporus undulatus
GTCATAGAATTCCATACCATTGAGCAGGCTGTTAAGCAGTGTCCATTATTTCTGCAGGGGTGGAGTCCCCATACATCTGCCTGCGGTCCTGAATGAAAAGAGAAGCAGCTACATTTCCTATGGCCTTCAATTCAGCAAGTTATAGAGTCTTATCTGTGCTGAAATAAAGTTTTTGAATGCCCCAGATCTGCCTTTCGTGGGTGACCTTGAAAAAGCATCCAGCAGGTTTTTGAATCTCTTTTTTTATTTCTTGCAGTTTCTGAGCTGAATATTGAGCCTCAGAATCAGAGCAATGGGAATCGGAGCTGCTGACACTTCAGACTGCAAAAAAAAGGTGTAGAAAAACGGCGTTGGGAAAGAAGAGGAAAAAATCCTTTAAAAACACATACACTATAAATCCTAAAATCCACCATCCTCCTGGCCATTGTAAAGAAAGTGGGTTCCAGGAACTGTATCCCAAAAAAGGGAACTTCTTCAGCTTTGGTAAAAAGCCTGTCTTCAGGAATAAACACCTCTCCGTGCAAAATTTCACAATTTCCTCCTTGCTTGTTTTGACTGGCTTTAGCACGCTTTTGCCTGTTTGGAGGCCAGTGCCCTTGTTAAAATACCAATCTGACAGAATGGTTCATTGCAGGCTTAGCCTTTGCATTTCCCCAGTTGCCGCTCTTATCTTCTCTCTCTCTCTCTCTCTCTCTCTCTCTCTCTCTCTCTGAAAGTTACATAATTGTTCAGGGCTTCTGATCTTTACAGCCGCGGCTGAAGCTCCCAGCAAAGCAGCTTTCCCCCCCAATCCGACACACGCAGGACCACATTGGTCAATGACACAAGCACAAGCATTGATTGGGAAAGACTGATCCTTTTCAACCGGAGCCACAAAAAAGCATCCCTGTCCCATCCCATCCAAGCCCAATCTCCCCCACTTTCCCCCATAAGCATCATGTACATGTGAGACCCTTTCGCCCCTGCCATTGGTCCTATAAAAGGACGGATTATCCATCCATACAGAGTTTGCCCCTTGGACCTGCAAAACTTTGCAGAGACAACTGCAGGCCAGTCGGCTGATGCATCTCTCTGCAATCATTAAAGGAATTATATTTTGCTGACATTTGGTTAAAAAAGGGGAGGAAGGGGGAATGCAATGGGATCAGGAGGGGAAGTGGAAACCATGCAATTGGCTTTATGTAGTTGGAATTAAAAATGTTGTTTAGCAAAACCAACCAAGGGAGTTCTCTTTCTCTGTTACCTGTTTACCTGGGATTAATCCCAGCGATGCTACGTTTATCCTTCCTCTCATTTCCCCCCCCACCTTCTTTTTTCATTCACAATTGGAAAGTGCATTTGCTCTGAGTGGCCTTGTTTACTGTGAGAATGTACCCGGTTCTGGTTTACACCCTCTCGGGGCAAGGGAAGGTCTATTTAAAGGTGCTTAAGGCTGCAGCTTCTGCTGTTTACTGGGAGTGATAGTTCCTGTTGCACACTGAGTAATATATACACGTAGGAATCAGAAACCGGTAAGGCTAGGTAAATAGGGAGAAAATGTGTCAGGGTTTGTAACCTGATTCCATTGCATGGGGTGCTAAAAAGGACTTTAATAATATAATAATAATAATAATTGAAATAAAACAACAACCGAGGAGTTAAGTCATTTGTAAAGTGGGATTAGAGAAAGGCAGGATATTGAGAGGAGGAAGCAGAAGAAGAAGATGAGGAAGAGCCGAATGAAGCAAGGGCATCACTAGAGGTGTGTGGGGTGTGGACCGTCAGCAGGTGACAGCCCAAAGGGGGTGGGTGACCCCATTCGCTCTTCAAACACCTGCATTTTGGTAGAAATAAGCTCTGGCATTCGCTTTTTTAAAAAATCTTTTTTAAAAATTACATTTTACCAAAGGTTTCACTTAAAAACCACACAAAAACCTGTATGTAAATGGCAATTACTCTGTACATATGATATTGCAAGTATAATTTTAAGTTTGCTGTTTGTTATGTCACTACTATTACCATGACATTCAGTGATAATGGGAATTACAGTTCATGAGTAAATTAGTACAAAAGCATTTACTAAGGGGCTATGCCGACCAGCCAGACCTTTTTCAGCCAGATTCAGGATCATGTCAACTTGCAGCTGCATTCTGATCTGACCTTTTCCAGGGTGCATAGCTGCGGCACCTTGACTTTGTGTGCCCTTTGGCTTTGTTCATGCAGATGCAGCACTGAGGAGTGCATATGCTGTGTGTATGTGGAGCGCATGGACCCTGGGGGGGGAGTCGGGAGGTGCACTGTGACCTGATTGCCCAGCTCCACCCCCCCACCTTTTCGGCCATTTACTATAAGGGCCTTATGATACTGTATGGCTGTGGTATAGAGGAAATCAATGTTGTGTGTGTGTGTGGGGTAAGAGAGAGAGAGAGAGAGAGAGAGAGACCAGAAGTTACCATGACGGGTGAACACCAATCCTAGGATGTACTGGATGTAGTAGTGGGTGGGTGGTGGTGGTGTACCAGGAGCGTGTGTGGGTCAGCGATCTCCCCATATAGAGCCCTCTTGGGCTCCATGAATCAGGACTGGCCCCACAGTTTGAAAACCACTGAGGCTAGAACATGGAGTGCACTCATGTACAACAGCGTTCATGTTTTCTGTCAGCCCCAAAATCAAGAATTATAGTAATTGAAGAGACCCAAGGGCCATCCAGTTACCCTTCTTTCAAAATCACTCAAATTCCTACAGATTGGCCATCCAGCCTCTGTTTAAACTTTCCAAAGGGAGACTCTTCACCTGAGGGTGTCCAGTCAAAGACCTATGTCAGGAGTTCTTCCTAATGTTGAGTGAATCTCTTTTTCCTTTTTGATCCATTGTTCCATCTTTCTCTGGAGCAGCAAAAAACCAGTTGTCCAAAGGAGGGCCACCCAAATGGTGACCGGGCCTGCGAAAACCCATGCTTATGAGGGAAAGCCTTAGGGAGGCTGGGTATGTTTAGGCGAAAAGAGACAGTTAAGAGGTGATCTTGATAGCCCTGTTTAAAGTATCTGACGGGAGATGTCCCGTTGGGATGGCGCAAGACCAGAACACAGAGCAAGGATTGCCAAAAATACAGGAAATTCCTGACGTAATACGCTGTTAAACAGTGGAAGACATTCTTAGGTGGTGAGTCCCCTTCTTTGAGTTTTAACAGATGCTGGCCTTTTCTGGATGCTTATTGTGGTTCCTGATGCAGTATGGGGTTGGATGGAGGCCTGGGTCTTTCCAACTTTTCTATGATTCTATGATCCTCAATATAATATCCCCCCAAATATTTAAACAGGATAATATATCCCACCTCTTAACCTTTCTTTCCAGGTTAAGACAACCCGCTCCCTAGGCTGCTCCTTCACTTAAGGCATGTTCCAGACCTTCACATTTTGGTGGCCCTCTCTGGACACTCCCAGCTTATATGTGTGTGTGTGTGTGTGTGTGTGTGTGTGTATATATATATATATATATATATTTCTGATAAACCACTGATATTACTATTTATCTTTCCAGCATCCTTTGACCACTGAAGAAGACTTAGTGTCAAAACGCGTTTGGTCGTTTTAACATATTTCTCATTTGTAATGGGCATGTACTGTTATCCCTCCCATTTGTATCTATGGAATTGTTAAATACTTGATTTCACCTTCATCTTGTATGTCAAACATTTCCCTTCACTCTGTTCATTCGTTGGGATTTATAGTATTTTAGCCTAGTACTTATTGGCTATATCAGCATTTTTGCTGACAGGTTTGAGTATTATTTTATTCGACATCCGGGTTCTGCACACAGACCCAGGATCCCTGTCTGCCTAATAGTTTGGCAACAGCTTTAACCCACCCCTTTTACATATAACCCATTCCTTCATTCTGTTCTTAATAAAATTTAGCTATACTTTGATGTTTTTCTTCCCTAGACTTCTCTGTTCTGCCAGACTCTGTTAAGGTTTAGGGCAACACCTCTGTGTTTTTGTTAACTGCCTTCAAGTCAAATTGGGAAGGTAGACGGCAGTAGGAAAAGAAGAAGACTGTATTACAGGTGCATTGGTTCACTGAAGGAAGCCAAGGCTGTGCTAAGTCTGCAAGGTCTCAGAAGAGCAGTTGACCAGGGACCTCAGAGGTCGTTCCTTCTGAAGTATTTGAAGAGGTGTCAAATTGTTGTTGTTAACTGCCTTCAAGTCTGTTATAACTTATGGTGACTATGAATTAGAGACCCCCAAGTCCCCACATCCTCAACTGACCTGCTCAGATGTTGCAGATTCATGGCTTTGGCTGTCTGAATCTGTCCATCTGGAATGTGTTCTTCCTCTTTTCCTATTGCCCTCAACTTTGCGAAGCATCATAGCATTTTCTAGTGAGTCATAACTTCTCATGATATGACCAAAACACAACCTCAGTTTTGTCATCTTTGCTTCTAGGGAGAGTTTGTGCCTGATTTGCTCTAGGGTCCATTTATTGGTCTTTTTAGCAGTCATAGAATCATAGGATCATAGAATCGTAGAGTTGGAAGAGACCCAAGGGCCATCCAGTCCAACCACATTCTGCCCTGCAGGAAATCACAATCAAAGCATTCCTGACAGATGGCCATCCAGCCTCTGTTTCAAGACTTCCAAAGGAAGAGACTCTATCACCCTCCGAGGGAATGTGTTCCACTGTCAAACAGCCCTTACTGTCAGGAAGTTCTTCCTAATGTTGAGCTGGAATCTCTTTTCCTGTAGCTTGCATCCATTGTTCCAGTTCCTGTTCTCTGGAGCAGCAGAAAATAAGCTTGCTCCCTCCTCAATATGACATCCCTTCAAATATTTAAACAGGGCTATCATATCACCTCTTAACCTTCTCTTCTCCAGGCTAAACATCCACAGCTCCCTAAGTCTTTCCTTACAGGGCATGGTTTCCAGACCCTTCGCCGTTTTAGTGCCTTCCTCTGGACACACTCCAATTTGTCAACATCCTTTTTGAATATGGCCCCATAATTGAGTCTTATATCTTCAAAGTTGTTGTGCAAATATAACATCAAAGATTCCAGTATAAAGGCCGTGATTATGATTCCTGCCTTTCACATGCTTCTTCAGAAGTGCATTGCAAACAGAATCAATGTTCAGTTGAACTGTTAAAAGGAGAAACAGTGAACATGATCTAAACAATGGCCATTCACAAAACTTGCTGGGTGATAACACAGACTTCCGTAGGTTGCTCAGCTGATCAAACCTCATCAAGTGATAAAATGCCTTTGTGGCTGTTTGAGCCACGGGAGATGTTGAATCTCTTTATGAACTGGAGCTCACTAGCTTTGTGTTGCTATCATTAAAGGCTGATGTTCCTTCCTTCAACAACAGTCACATTGAGGT
>NC_056524.1:5615133-5622488 GCF_019175285.1 Sceloporus undulatus
CTCCCTATGGGAGAAGGCGGAGGAAGTAACACTTAACTTGGGTGAATGTGCCTCTTCCCTTGCGTCTTTCCTTTGTAAAGCTATCACGGGATTTTCTTATCCTCTGAGGCTGAGAGAGTGTGACTTGCCTCTGGTCACCCAGTGGGTTTCCATGGCCAAGAGAAAAGGACTCGAAACCTGATCTCCCAGTCTTTGAGGTCTGGCAACCCATGGCGCTTTGATCATGCCGGCTCAAGACGGCCAAACTGTACATCCATTTGTTAAAATGATCTCTCATGATTTGCTTCTTCCATTTGTTGCCTTTGTTGTTGTTGTTGTTGTTGCACACCTTCGTTTCCAACTTTATGGCAACCCTAAGGCTGTATCACAGGGTTTTCTTGGTATGGAGTTTATCACATGGGAGGAAATCAGGAGTTTAAACGGTGATTAACCCCATGAAAGTTGTGCAATTGACATTAAAACACAATTAAAATGAGATTAACACAAGAGCCATTATCCCGTGAATAACCAGGGAATAACCAGGCAATAAACAGCAACATTAACAACCCAAGATATACAGATGACACCATGATATTAAAGCAGAAGGCGTTCAGGAATTGGAACTATTTATAAGGAAGGTCGAAGTTGAAAGTGCAAAGGCAGCTCTGAGGCCGAACATTAAAACAAAAAGTAATGATCACAGAAGAAATACACAAATTCAATCTCGACAATGAGGAAAGCGAAATAGTTAATTCCCATATCTAGGATCAAACATTGACCAGAATGGAGACTGCAGTCAGGAAATATGAAGATGACTGGGAATGGGAAGGGCAGCCATGAACTGGAAAAGCTACTGAAGAGCAAAGACATAGAACTGAGCACCAAAATCAGAATTGTCCAGGCCATTGTATTCCCATCATCCCCAGGTACAGATGCGAGAGCTGGATAGAGACGGAAGCAGACAGAAGGAAAATCAATTCATTTGAAATGTGGAGAAGAGTCCTTAGGATACCATGGATAGCCAAGAAGACAAACAAATGGGTTCTTGAACAGGTCAGACCAGGGCTCTCCTTGGAAGCAATGATGATCAAGTTGAGACTATCGTACTTTGGCCACATCATGAGAAGGCATGGATCACTAGGAAAAACAATAATGAAGATGCCAGCCACAGATGCTGGCGAAACGTCAGGAAGAAACTTTTCTGGAACATGGCCACATAGCCCGAAAAACCCAGAAAAAACAATGCTAGGACAAGTAGAGGGTAGAAGAAAGAGAGGAAGACCACATATCCAGATGGAGAGACTCAATCGGGGGTTATGGGCAAGGGCTTGCAGGATCTGGGCAAAGCAATGGAAGATAGGGATTCGTGAAGATGTCTCATCCATGGGGTTGCCATGAGTCGAAACCGACTAGAGGGCAGCTAACAACCACAAACAGCAAAGTCATTCATGGGAAAATCCCAGAAATTATTTGCTGCTGTTTCTTTCCTGGTTATTCACAGGATAATGGCACTTTAGTCATATTTCATCTCAACGTCGTGTGAAAACCATTAGCGCAATTGCGGGATTATCCCGCGTTAATCACCATTTATACTTCCAATTGTTCCCTGTGTGATAAAACGCCTAAGATTTGTTACACATGCTGTGATGCTGTGCATCCAGATGCGCCTTGAGTTGTGCATCTGATTTTTTTTTTTTTTGCACATTTGTTTGCTGTGCCCCATTGCCATTCCACATGAGAGTTGTGCTGCACACTGACCACATAAATCCGCACCTGGAGATTTACACCCTGCAACTCCAACATAGGATCTTGCCCCTAGGATTCTCCCAGCAGTGGCCAAGCTGGGTGTAGGACATCCAGAAGTTGTAGTCCATCAAATAACTCTTCCAATATGTGAGCTAGCCTGCTGTCATCTGCAGCAGTGGATGATGGATTTTGCAGTCCTTGGATGCATCTACGCTATAGAAAAAATACACTTTGACATCACTGTAGCTGACATCCAAGGACTACTATAGTATCGATGCCCCCTAAATGTTTCTTACAGTGGCCTTAATAAAATTATGAACACTGTCCCGAGCAATTGAAGGAAGGAAGGAAGGAAATTCTATGCCAAAGTGGCCCATATTCTATACTGAGAAAAGCTGATTTCTGTGGTCCTTGGATGCATCTACACTGTAGAAATAATAAAAGTTTGACACCACTTTAGCTGACATCCAAGGACTGCATAATTCTGGCAACGACACTCTGGCAGAGAAGACTAAAGACCTTGTAAAACTATAAATCCCAAGATTCTATAAGACAGAGCTGCTGCACTAAAGTGGTGTTAAACTGCATTCTTTCTATAGTGTCGATGTGCCCTAAATGTTTCTTAAAGTAGTCGTCTGGTCCCAGTACAAAAACCAGAAATTATGAACACTTTCCAGGATTGACCCAAGGAAGGAAGGAAGGAAGGAAGGAAGGAAATTCTATGCCAGAGTGGTCCATATTCTGTACTGAGGAAAGCTGTATTCTGTAGTCCTTGGATGCATCTGCACTGTAGAAATAATAAAAGTTTGACACCACTTTAACTCCCATGTCACCATCCTACAAAATCCTGGGATTCATTCCATGCAGGAACTCACAATCAAAGCATCCCCCGAGAGATGGCCATCCATTTTCATGAGGCAGTGACACCCAGAGAGAGAAGGCTAAAGACCTTGCAAAACTATAAATCCCAAGATCCCAGAAGATGGAGCTGCCACACTTAAAGTGGTGTGAAACTGCATTATTTCTACAGCGTAGATGCACCCCTTGGTCCTTCCTGCTTTATACCAGGGACATAGTTCAGTGGGAAGTTCTCTTGCATGGAGAAACAGATGCGTCTCAAGAGTGCATGTGCAGGAGAACTTCCTACTAAACTGTGGACTGCATCTGCCAGTTCTCATTCCTCCTTCTCTCTCTCTCTCTCTCTCTCTCTCTTGCTGTTTATATTACGTCTCTTTTTGGCTGCTGCCCAGATCAGTGTTCTTTCTCTCCTCGCTTTCCCTCCCAAGCCCACATTCTCACAGATCCTTTGGAGGAAGCGATGGAGGATGTGTTCAAAGGGGCTATGATCTTTGCTCTCGCTGAGGTCAGAGAACCAAAACGCCAAGAGAGATCTTCCTGGAAAAAGATGGCAGGCAAACATCTTCACACTTTGCTTGTTGGTTTTTCTTTTTTAACTCAAGGGGGAAAAATAGTCTGGTTTGTCCAGAAGGGATTTGGGCACCATCTACTGATAAAGTCTTTTAAAGGAGAAACTAGAGAACTGTCATCACTTAACATCCCCAGTTTGGGAAGTTTGGGTTACTTTTGTTTAAAAAAAGAAAGAAATATTTTAACACATTGGTTCACAGTTCTTCTGTTCACAGAGCCAGTGCGGTACAATGCTATGAGTGTTGGGAGATTTTCACACAGGACAAAAAAAACCAACCAGAAGTAAAAGGCATAATCCTGGCATAATCGCACAATTGGGCTGAAGATTTTCATACGACATTATGCTCATTCTGTACTTCTCCCATTAAGAACTCAGAATGCTCCTGCAACGAACCATTTATGGGGAAGTCCCATGAATGGCTTCTCAATAGCACGAATTAAACACAATTGCAAAGGTGTGAAAGTTAATCGTGGTTAGGTTTTTTTGTGGTTTTTTTGGGCTATGTGGCCATGTTCCAGAAGAGTTTATTCCTGACTTTACCTGACATATGTGCTGGCATCTCATTTCTCTGAGACGCCATTGCACAGATGCAGGCGAACGTCGATAAGAAACTCGTCTGGAAGCAGGGCCCACAGAAGCCCCAAAAAAACCACAAAAACTATGGAGCCGGGCCCATGAAAGCCTTCGACTTCACAATCATGCTTCATTTGCACTATTGGGGAAGCAACCCGGGACATTTACCCAGGCTGCATTTCGGTGGAAGCAATCCGTTCTCATCGCCAGGATTGGTTTTGCAGTGAATTTCAGTCTACTTTTGAGATATGGGCACGATTTTGATTACACAATAGTAAAATAATTGTATTTTATTCTGTGAGGGATGGAAACATGATTTGCAGAAATGTGCTGTACTGCCCAAATGGTGCATGCACAATACAATCAATTCCAGTGTACTCATTCATGGATGTGTGTTGAATGTGATCATGATATTACAGTCAGCCCTTCTTATGCAGGGATTTTTTATACATGGATTCAAGCATCCACAGTTTGAAAATGTTCAAAAAAAGTATACATTTCAAATATCAAACCTTGATTTTCCATTTTTTATAAGGGACACCATTTTGCTATGTCATTATATTTAAAGGGAATTGAGCATCCACAGATTTTGTTATCCATGGGGGATTTTGGAACCAAACCCCAGTGGATAACAAGGGTCCACTGTATTTGGTATTTATGTTGCAATTATCGTACAATTGCGTGTCTGCACAAAAATAATGAGCGCTATAGTGCTACTGTTGTATCAGCTTTCACTACTATGATTATTGCTGAATTGGTCCTGGTGTGATATTCTCCTTGAACTAAAAGTCTGGGAGACTGGGGTTCGAATCCCTCCTCAGTGATAGAAATCCACCGGGTGGCCTTGGGCAAGTCTCACTCTCTCAGCCTCAAATGCGAGCAATGGCAACATTCCTCCGAATAAGGCTGCATCTACACCAGTGTTTCCCTACCTTTAGGCTTCTAGATGTTTTGGATTTGGCTCCCAGAATTCCTGGTTGCTGGCCAACCTGGCCGGGGATTCTGGGAACTGAAGTCCAAAACACCTAGAAACCTAAAGACTGGGAATCACTGATCTGTGTTAATAATGCACCTGCATCTCCACTGTAGAAATAATGCAGTTTGACATGACTTTTACTGCCATAGATGAATGCCATGGAAGCCTGGGATTTGTCATTTTGTGAGCTATTTAGCCGCCTCTGTCAGAAAGCTCTGGTGCCACAACAAACTACAAATCCCAGGATCCCATAGGATGGAGCGATGATAGTTAAAGCAGTTTCAAACTGCATTAATTCAGCAGTGTGGAAGAAGCCACTGTTTTGCAAAGGTTTGTAAAGCAACAAAGTGTAGTGGTTTGAATTTTGGACTAGGATTCCAGAAGAGCAGGTCACCTGTGCTCCAGTTTGGTCCCCATCACTGGGAAGCTCAGGGTGCATTTATAGAAGATGTGATGTGGTTAAAATGTAACCAGTAAATGCCCCCAGGAAAGAGGCTTCATTAAAGCCTTTCCATTAAATGCAGAGAGGGGCCAATGGCGGAGGAACAGAGTCTTGATCTTCCTTTAATCAGTAACTTATGTGAGTAACTTGCAGTGTTTACGGAACACTTTGCTAGCTCTTTCCAGCCAATGCTTTGTGGGGGATCAATCTCAAGGAGATTATATATATATATATATATATATATATATATATATATTCATTTTTTGCCAAGCCAACAGAGACTCAGCATGCTGGAAAGACAGCAGCAGGGCTGACTTTGCATCAGGAGATATTTTGGTGGATTTTTTTGGGCTATGTGGCCATGTTCTAGAACAGTTTATTCCTGACATTTCACAAGCAAAATGTCAGGAATAAACTCTTGTAGAACATGGCTACATAGCCCAAAAAACCCACAAATAACTATGAAAGATGGCTATGAAAGCCTTCAACTTCACATAGGAGATATTTTCTTTAATAACAAATTCAGAAACTGAAAAAGTCATGCGCGATGCATGTATGTGCAGAAATAATGCTGTGTGAGGCTGTGCCCACACTACAGAAATGCAGCGGTCCCTCTGCATTCGCTGGGCTTAGCGATGAAGGAAACCCCCCCCCCCCTGAATTTTGAAAAACTGCAAATGAAAAAAACACTCTTCTTTTTACCTATGAGAACCCCTCTCTAGGAATCTCCAGGTCTTCCAATGCAACTCTTTGGTCAACATCTGTCAGACATTGATCATTGAATTTCTCTAAGAACTTCTAGGGTTCTCCTGCACAGTTTTATGGTCAACGTCTGGCAGAGTTGTGATGGAGGACCTAAAGATTCCCAGAAACGACATATTAATCAAAACCACAAATAGACAAAGCAGCAAATGTGGCAGGCCAACTGTAATGCAGTTTGATAGTGCTTTAACTACTATGGCTCAGTGCTATGGAATTTTGGGAATTGTAGTTTGGTGGAGCACCAGAGCTCTCTGACAGAGAAGGCTAAACTGCAGTTCTTGGAATTACTTAGCACTGAGCCTTGGCAGTTAATCTGGATTATTTCTGTAGTGCGGATGTAGCCTGACTTCACTTTAAATGTTGCTCTTCAGCTCCAAGTGGCCTTGGATGAAGTTGATTTTCTTGATCCATTTCAAACGGGCTTCAGGACCGGGTATGGAGTGGAGACTGCCATGGTCGCTCTAACTGATGACCTTCGTCTAGGCATTGACAGAGGGAGTGTAAACCTGTTGGTGCTTCTAGACCTCTCAGCGGCATTTGATACAGTAGATCACGATATCTTTCTGGAACGCCTGAGAGAGTTAGGAATTGGAGGCACTGCTTTGCAGTGGTTCCGCTCCTTCCTCTCAGGCAGGTTCCAGAGGGTGATGCTTGGGGACAGTTGCTCTTCAAAAACAGAGCTTAATTGTGGTGTCCCTCAAGGCGCCATCCTTTCCCCCAATGCTATTTAACATCTATATGAAGCCGCTGGGAGAAATCATCCGTGGTTATGGGGCTGGGTGTTACCAGTATGCTGATGACACCCAAATATATTTCTCCATGTCCCGGTCAGAAGCGACAATGACAGATGGCCAAGTCCTCCCTCCAGTCCATCTGCCTTGGTCCAGGCCTCGGAGGTTGAGAAGAACTGCTGGATTTCATCCCCTTCCCCACCACCTTTCCCTTCTCCTTTTGTGTCATGTCTTTTAGATTGTAAGCCTGAGGGCAGGGAACCGTCTGATTAAAAAGATTGTATGTACAGCGCTGTGTAAATTTACAGCACTTTATAAATAAAGGTTAATAATAATAATAATAATGGCATCTCTCCCCTCAGCCAGTGGCTTCAGACAGTAATGGATTGGATGAGGGGAAATAAGCTCAAGCTGAATCCAGACAAAATGGAGGTACTTACGGTAGGGCCCCCCAAACCAGATATTGGGCTGCAACCTCCAGTCCTAGACAGTCTCACGCTCTCCTCGAAGGACTGTGTTCGCAGTCTGGGGGTGCTTCTTGACCCGTCGCTTCAGATGAGGAATCAGGTGAATGCGACATCAAGAGCGCCTGTTATCAGCTTCGGCTGATACGCCAGCTGTGCCCTTTCCTGGAACGGGGTGCCCTCGAAACTGTAGTACAAGACTTGATTTTTGCAATGCGCTCTACATGGGGCTACCCTTGTGCCTAGTCTGAAA
>NC_056524.1:5622588-5627295 GCF_019175285.1 Sceloporus undulatus
TCATTTCTGATTTATGGTAACCCCAAGATGAACCTACCATGGGGTTTTCTTAACAGGATTTGTTCAGAGAAGGTTTTCCATTGCCTTCCCCTGAGGCTGAGAGCATGTGCCTTGCCCAAGGTCATCTAGTAGGTTTAATCTGAGCAAATTATCAACTACCAGGTTAAGAAACATGTGGCAATAGTAGAGATATAGACAGGTGGGATTCAGGAAATTCATCTAAGTTATTCCTTCCCCTAACCTTTTCAGAAACATAAGAATGAATGGGAGCAAGACCAAAATGCTACTTAAAATGACACATTTGCCTAATGAAGAATCCAGTGGAGCCTTAAAAGCTTGTGACATGTATTTTGAACATTTGGGATGGACTATTTTGTGGATTTAGGACATCTGAATCTAATCTAGTGGAAATTCAAAAGCTTGAAACATGTGTTTTGTGCATTCTGGTTGGTCCAATGAAAGTATTGGTAATTTGTGGATTTTGGATGTTATTGCACTTTGCAATATGGCCAACACAGCTACCCTTGGAAATGTTTTATACGGTACTAATGTCTGGTTTAAATCTGCATATTTCTTAACAACCCAGCAGATGGCAATATCCCCAGCTTCTTCTATCCGGCAAATCCACTCTTCTGGAATTTTGTTCCAATAGATAATTCCTTGTCATCATAATTGACCAAGTGTGCAGTCAGGCTCTGCAGGACTCACTGGCATTGCTGACAATCCCCTGCTAAGTTAAGAGACCCTGTTCCCAAGAAGAAGGCCCCAGGTTCACAGATCAATACTTCAAACACACAGGGAACAACAAAAGGAAAATCATATTGGGCTCTCCAAACAAATTGTGCCAGCAAATCATGCCTCACATTGTTGTTGCCTGCCTTCAATTCATTTTCTACTTATGGTGACCCTGTTTTTGCTGCTTGCCTTGAAGTCATTTCCAACTTATGGTGATCCTAAGGCAAACCCTACCATAGGGTTTTCTTGATGAGTTTTTTTCAGAGGGAGTTTGCCATTGCCATCTTCTGAGGCTGAGAGAGTGTGACTTGGCTGTGGCCAAGGTGGGATTTGACCCATGGTCTCCCAGTGTCCTAGTCCAATGCCTAAACCATTACACCATGCTGGCCCTCTATGGTGACCCAATCATGGGGGTTTCTTGGCATTTATTCAAAGGGGGTTTGCCATTGCCTTCCCCTGAGGCTGAGAGAGTGTGACTTGGCCAAGGTCACCCAGTGGGTTTCATGGCCAAGTGGGAATCAAACCCTTATCTCCAGAGTTGTAGTGCAGTGCTCACACCACTACACCATGTTGGATGCATATTACACTAGAAAATAAAATCAGGTTTAAAAGCATGTGCATGCATGTGGACACATGCACACTTACTCTGAATCTGGCCAAGGAAACAAGGAAGATTTATTAATTGAACAAATCTATGGCGGGGTACATATATCAGATTTCAGATACAAAATGCCTAGTGCAGCTGAGAAGGACCATGATAGTCCCAAGAAGAAGATGGAGGAGGAGGAATAGAGGAATGGCTTACAGGAGGAGGGATCAGAGCATTGATCCTCCAAATAAAAATTTGGACACATACCTCTGCTTAAATATTCCTTCAGTCCCCAAATTCGTAGTATTGCAGAGAGTGAGAGCTAGTCTACACCTAAGTGTATTGTGTGAATTGCGGCAGATATTTGCACATTTGCATTGATGACTGTCTTCACTTTCCTGCACAAATTTGCATCTGTTCACTCTCTCTCTGCTGAAATTGCATGGCCATCCGAATCCACGCAAGGCAGACAACAGCCACTTGTCAAATTATGCATATTTTCATGGAAACACTAGTAAAAATTTGAAGCTTTTTTTCCCCAGTGTTCAGGGAGTTTTTCAGAAGGGGACACATAAATGCCTGAATTCCTGTGAATCACATGTGGCCAGATCACACTGTATCCTATTGGAATGAGGGCTATTTTAATTGTGTAGACTAGCCCTGAGACAGTGAAAATTATTCACATATAGAACTCAAATTTGCTATGTTTAGGTCCCCCTGGTCACTCCACTTTCCCCATTTCTTTGGATGCCTAAAATGTAATTTCTAAATGCTCCAGTGAAATTTTAAATTATTGTAATGCCATGAATTAAGACTGCATCTGCACTGCAAAAATAATGCAGTTTGACATGGCTTTAAATGCCATGACTCAACGCTATGGAGTTCTGGAGTTTGTAGTTTGTTGTGGCATCAGGGCTCTGTAACAAAGAAAACTAAAGCTACAAATCCTAGAATTTCATAGCACTGAGCCATGGCAGTTAAAGCAGTGTAAAACCATTCATTTTTGCAGTGCAGATGCAGCCTAACTCACTGCAAGGCTAGATAAGAATTCTGCCTTCCCATGACATTTTCTTCCGGTCCCCAAATTCCTAGCATTGCAGCAGTTTAACCCTTCCATTAATTCAGACCGTTTTAAAACAAAGCTGGCAAAGTGACCTGGGGAAGGTGAACACAGCAAATAGATGAGGCTAGAAATTTAAGGACTAAAGAAAAGATTTGGGGAGGGCAGGGGGAAGAATATTTATTTGCAGGGGCAGCATCCCCATTTTGCCTCCTTTAGATATACCCTGAAAAGGAAGAGGAAAAACAGAAAAGGTAATAAAACCTGTGAAACCCAGGCTGCATCTACACTGTAGGAGTAATGCAGTTTGACACCAGTTTAACACCAGCTGTCTCCTATGGGATCCTAGGATTTGTAGTTTTGCAAGCTCTTTCTCCTTCTCTGCCAAAGAGTGTTGGTGCCTCATAAAACTGCAAATCCTGTGATTCAGTAAGATGGAGCCATGGCAATTAAAGTGGTATCAAAGTGCATTACTTCTATGGTGTAGATGCACCCCAGAAGACTAAAGAGAAGGAAGCTTCAGAATCAGGAAACGCCATAAACCTGTCACTAAGCCCAGCAGCCAAGGGATTCTGTTCACCTGGCGCACAGTGTAAAATTACACAATGTAGCTACCGCTGCAGTATTGCTCTCTTGCAAAACCTACAGCACAAGGATGGGAGACAGGTGTATATTCTCCTGTTGTGCAGGCCTCAGTTCAACACTCACTGACCCTCCTCGGCAAAGCTCTTAGGCTTGTGCAACAAGGGTTGGATCCTGGTGGCACAGTGGTTAAATGCTGATTAAATGCAGTCACAAGGTTGTGAGTTCAACAGGGCTCCAAGGTTGACTCAGCCTATCATCCTTTTATAGGTTAGTAAAATGAGTACCCAGCTTATTGGGGG
The DNA here is from genome assembly GCF_019175285.1 of Sceloporus undulatus. Lineage (NCBI taxonomy): Eukaryota > Metazoa > Chordata > Lepidosauria > Squamata > Phrynosomatidae > Sceloporus > Sceloporus undulatus. The sequence goes on from NC_056524.1 coordinate 5,625,857, forward strand.
CAATTGGCTTACAGGTTGTAAACCACTTAGAGAGTGCTGGGTTCACTGATAAGAGGTATAGAAATGTAAATCCTATTGCCCTTGCTATTCGTGCAACCTCCAAGAAAGCCAGGATGAAGTCTGTTCATTGATCACATCTTGGAATAACTGGGGAAGATAAAGTTCAAAGATACAGCTGTGTTGGTCTGTAGAATCAGCATGTAAAGAGATCTGGTAGCACCTTTGAGACTCACTGAAATAAAAAAGTTGACAGCATGAGCTTTCATCTCAGGAAGTAGACTGAATTCTATGAAAGCTCATGCTGCCAACTTCTTTCTTTCAGATAGTCTCAAAGGTGCTACAAGATCTCTCTACATACTGGGGACGATGAAAACGCCTCCACCTGACATGGAAATAACCTTGAAATCAGCTCCAGGTGAGTTACCTTGGGGAAGAGATATGCAAAGGGATCATCACAAACTTTGTCCATGAATGCTTATGCTACAACATCTGTCACTTGTGTTTGACTCTAAGGTGCTACAAAATTGCTTTGCGTAATGATTTCCCAGACTAACAATGTCTCTGGATGGCCTCCATTTTTCTTGAATGTCCAACATTTTGCAGTACCTTGTCCTCCTTTGCAGATATGACATCTAGTCACTATGGTCATATTATAGGGGAAAAGGCCTAAAATGGCTTTATGGGGAAATAAGGTAAAATAGTCCTCTCCATTCCCTTTGGTGGGGGGCAATTTTATTTTTAAAATTCCCTTGCTTTCTTTCTTTTTCAGACCCAAAAGGATCCAAGGATTCTGGAACAACTGCAGGCCGCATGAACAGTCTCAGGGGGCTTTATGTTGCTCACCGCTTCAATACATCAAGAGAGAGTCTATTCCAGAGATGTGGAGCTTTGGGTGTTCCTCCAGATGTTTTGGGTTACAACCCATATCTTCCTTTATCATTGGCCATGCTGGCTGGAGCACCTGGGAACTGAGATCCAGCACATCTGGGGGTCCAAAGATATTTCAGCCCTGGTCAAAGCAGCCATGATGAACCCCTGAAAGCAACTCCATTGTACCTGGAGCTCTCCCAACAATTTTCCTTCTGTCAAGTTCTACCTTTGTGCTCAAAAGTGATCAGAATGACCTACAACCCCAGCACTGGTTTTCCCTATTAATGCTGCAGCAACAGGTTTATCCCTTGCGTCATTCAAAGACGTTCATGCCAATGTTAATGCCAACGCCTCTCAAGTGGCATGGAAACTTGGACAGAAGTTGTGGGCAGACAACTCCCTGCGGAGCATGATCAAAGGCAACTTTCTGACTCTTCACATGGAAAATTGTGGCCAATGTTTTAGTTCTACAGTATGTGATATGGAGCAAAGCTCTTGAGATGACCAACACAGTAATGATGGTGATGATGATGATGATGATGATGATGATAATAATAATAATAATAATA